>NW_027202740.1:0-164372 GCF_024711535.1 Dipodomys merriami | reverse complement strand
TTTACTTCGTAGGATTTTTCCAAGTCTTTCCAGTTCCGTATGAATTTGAAGTATAGAATTCTAAACCACATTTTGTCAATTCGTTCATCTACTGAGTGGCATATTGGTTTAAAACATGACTTCATATAAGTATCACTTAATGTCATTCAAAAATGAGAGATGTCACCTCCCCAGACATTCTAAAAACATGATTTCTAAGTAAGATAGGATTTTATGGTGGTATGAGTTTTGAGATATCTGGATGAGTCTCATGTATATCTTGCACTGAATTAGGCAGGAAGATATCCAATATCGTACAGGATAAAAATGGTAGTGTCAAAAATATTTCCTTTGAGAAAGATATAGGAGCCTCCCAGAAGTATAAAATAGTTCAGATAATTTTGAAGAATTTAGAAATGCAAGGTCAAGTATGTCTCTTTAAATAATAATTATGTAAGTGGAAGGGCAAAAGAAGGGGAAGAGAAAAAAATAAGTGACAGCAGATCATTGTCCCAATAGAATATAAAAAAAAATAATCTATAACTTTCAAGTTAAAGAGAGACCAATAGAATAAATGCAAAATATTTACTTGACTTTATCCTACTTTAATGCTCCAATGGCTTTCATAAAATGCAGATGCATAGTTTTGTGTCGTCTGTCATTTGCTAAACGTTTCGTCCAGAAAAGGTTATCAATTACTTATAAATGATGCATAATTCCTAGGTGTTCCAGTTATCACATACCCTCTTGATTGAGCTATCTCTGTATGAACTCAAAATAACGGACAAAAAATCCCTTAAAATAAACAGAAATCACATGTTTGTTTTAAACGCTGTATTTTACAGCGCTTTTAGCTAAAACCAAAAACGTCTATTTAGATATTCTGCATTTTGTGTGAAGGATTTTTAACAATAGTTTATTTGCTGACATGTAATTCACTTGCAATATACTATCTCCTTTTATTGTATACACTTTAGTGCTTTGGAAGTGAATTGTACCTTCATAGGTTTTCAAAGCCTAATTTTCACAAACTTGCATTTCTTCAAATAGAAATGCTAAAAATTTTAGAACAGACATTAAAATAGATAAAAAATTCTGTTACTAGAATTTGTCCAGCAAACATGCTCTGTAGTGTGTATTTTCAAAATTTTGGGTATTTTTTCCAGGGTCTCACACATATTATTTAAGTGCACTGTCAATGAACTACAATTCCCTGTCCAAATACTTTT
Organism: Dipodomys merriami; assembly: GCF_024711535.1. Lineage (NCBI taxonomy): Eukaryota > Metazoa > Chordata > Mammalia > Rodentia > Heteromyidae > Dipodomys > Dipodomys merriami. Next base: position 163,164 of record NW_027202740.1, on the reverse strand, counting down.
TTTTACTTCTCTTTAATACATTCATAGAAGTATAATGAATTGATCCTATGCAAATCTTTTTGACCTTTGAGACTTGAAAACTTGCTTGCTAAAATGATTGCAGTATTATACAAATGGATCACTATGAGTAGTTTATCAATTCCTCCACAATGCATTACTATATTTTGTGTCATCTTTTTATATTAGAGTCATACTAGTGATTTTTCTTTTTCTTTTTTCTAAGATACTAAAGAGGAACTTATTTCATATGCTCCTCTTATTGACTATTAATTTACACATGTTCTTTAAAGAAATATCCTATTCAGGAAAAATTATATAGAAATAGAAGATATAAAAATACTTAAGATTAAGAATCATTGTAGCATTCACATTTTAGCATTAACAAATATGTTACCTCTATATGTTGGATATGTTTTCACTTCGGTTATAGTGTCCTTTGAATTATGAGTATAGTGTCCTTTGAATTATGAAAGGCTATCAGTTGATATAATCCAGTATATTCTTGCTTTTCGTTAGCAACTAATGCTTTCCATTTAGAAACCTTAGGGATACAATGTCATGAATTTTTACGTTTATCTCTTATAGGTTTTTACATCTCACATTTAGTTTGATAATCATTTTTTATTTTAAATTTTTGTATAAGAATTGAGGTAGACCAGGTGCCTGAAGGTCACCCCTTTAATCCTAGCTAATCAGGAGTCTGAAATCTGAGGATCACGGTTTAAAGCCAGCCCGGGCAGGAAAGTCCATGAGACTCGTATTTCTAATAAACCACTAGAAAGCCAGAAGTGGTGCGGTGGCTCAAGTGGTAGGGTGCTCACATTGATCTGCAGAGCACATGGACAGCGCCTAATCCCAGAGTTCAAGCTCCATGAGTGACAAAAAACAAAACAAAAGAAACAAAAAAAGGGATTGAGGTAGTAGTCTAAGATCATTCTTTAAATCTCGAGAGAAAATAGTGCCAATACACCAATTTAAGACTCTATTTTTTATTTCATAAATCATAGGCTAGTTTTCAAAATCAATTAACCATAAACTGAGAATTTATTTTTGACAAATCTGTTACATTCTTCTATGTGTCTGCTCTTGTAGTAGAACTATGTTGTCTTTACTACTAAACATGGTAAAAAGATTCAAAGCTAGTATGAAGGCTGAAGCTACACCATTTTACAAGATTGTTCTAACTGACCTGTATTCCTTGAATTTACATACGAGTTTATTGAGCAGGTGGACCAATATTCTACAGAGATATCTAGATGTTTGAAAGTGACTCATATTTTGTACCTTGTCAAAGCACAAGACCCCAGATATTATATATAGAAAAATGTCTTCAGAGAATACTTGAAACAATTAAAATTAATTCAAGAATGAGTTGCGATTTAGATAACACTGTAACATAACAAAGCTGAGTGATAACAACTTGAGCTGTACAACAGAGGAAAGTGAGAGGAGAAAGAATGATGGACCACATAGGAGCTATATGTGATTGCTATTGTGTTTTCAAAACCAGAAAGACTTCAGAGAAGAGAAGGAGAAAAATAAGGTTTCCTGAGACAAGTTTCTTTTTAATCCATCTAATAGTTTGTACTAAAAGTCAGTGAAAATGGGAAAAATTAAAATAGAAATTAAAGCATTGTATATACCTGTTACAATGTAAAGAAATTGTAATAGGAATATGATAATTAATTTCCAAAGAAATAAGAGAAAGAATAGTTAAACTCTAAAGGGAAAAATAATGAAGAGACAAAAGAAGCAAAGTAAAACCTTTATCAATAACAAATACAAGAGTTTGGAAGTGGAAAGGCAGTGGAAATATTCTAAATAACAATAAAAATTGCTAACGTGGATAGAATATGGATCACATGTTATCATATATAATTTTGAAAGGCCATACTAGGAATGAAAGTTTGAAAGTCATGGTTTAAAACACTATTTGGATTATAACTAGACAGAATATCTCAGTGGTAAACCATTGGCCTTGCATATGTGAAGCAATGGTGTGATCTCGCAAGCATTACAAAGTACACACAAAGCACACACACACACACACAAACCACATAAACACACACACACACACACACACACACACACACACCACATAACCACATACACACATTTGGAATATTGATTTTATTATATTAAACGGAGGAAATTATCACAAACAGTAAAAGTATGTTAATGTATGAAATCATAATATTGCTCATATTATTTAAAAGTTTAGTAGAAATAAAATAGTCACAATATACTTGGATTTTAATAGATTAAGTAAATCGAAAATTAATAGAAGACATGAGAACCTTTGCAAATAAGTTTTAAATAATAATCATTTTGAAACAAGTGTCCTTTTATTTTGACAAAAGCTTGATGTTACTGGTGTTTTAACTCAAGGTTTAGAATGTGATAGCGAGGTGCTCTATATAACACTAGCGATCACTACATCTCTAATCAGTTCACTCTGAATAGTTTTATAATAAGGTCTCATAGTTTCCCAGTCTCTCCTGAATTACAAACCCTATTTACAATTCCCACCATAGCTAGAAAATGGATGCAACAAATCACCATGCTGAGCTCAAACTTTTTTTTAAATTCAAGTACAAATATTTCCAAAAAGTGATCAGGTAATGAAGGCTTTCTTAATAAAGTAAGTGCTTCTTGAAAATACAGTAAATATTTGTTACCTGGACAAGTATGTTTATAAATATAAGAAAATAAATGTATTTAAATTCACTAACCATATAAAAATTAAGAAAATAATTTCAAATAGCCACATGTTACATATTTTAAAAGCAAAATATATGTGACTGAATAATATACATGTGTAGAAATCATGCAAAATTATATTAACTGATCCTACAACTCGAAAAAAGAATTACCCTAAAGAAACAAAAGGAAACATTTAAGCTCAAAATTTGAAAATTAGAAAATAAAATGAAGTAGGGGCTGGGACGGTAGCTCAGTGGTAGAGCGATTGCCTTCCATGCATGAAGCCCTGGGTTCGATCCTCAGCACCATATAAGCAAAAAGGAAAAAGCTGGAAGTGGTGCTGTGGTTCAAGTGGTAGAGCACTAGCCTTGAGCTGAAGAGCTGAGGGACGGGGACCAGGCACAGAGTTCAGGCTCCACAACCGAACCCCCCCCCCAAAAAAAAAGAAAAGAAAATGAAGTGTACACTTTAGTTGACTTAATTAAGTGGAAAAGCTCTGTGTATCAATTTTATAATAAAAATGCATTAAAAAAGTTAGCAAAAGTACCGATTGATCAATAGCAACAGCAAAAGCATCAGTAGTTCTTGTTTTGAGTGTACAAAAATATCGATGGAAGATATAACAATGTTCCTTCCATAAGAAATGTATTCATTACCTCATTTATGTAACTTTAACCCCTGTGTACCTTACCATTACAATAAATTTAATTGAAATTAAAAATAAACATATATATACCAATTAAGAATTCTTAGAAGCCATTGGTTAAAATTTTTGTAAAAAACTTCCCTAAATACCCAAGGAATATACTTTGATGATACTATTTAAATACTTCAACCTCAGCAGAAAAGCAAAAATTTTAAAAACTGTTACAAAGTAAAGTAATAAATCAGAATATATTACTATTAATAATAATCATAAGATGATTTTATAGTGGTAGTCAAATATGTAAGAAATGAGGCAATTTGCCATTCATCTGCACTTAATAAGTGAGAAAGAATTTTCTAGGTCTTCTTAACTTATCATAAGTTTAATGAAATTATTCTGTCACATCATATGATAATCAGATAAAGCTGATATTAGAGCAAAGAACAGATTGTATTAAGTTTTTGAATGTTAATGTATATACTTATCTTGGTTGTGGGAAAATGTGGAGATTTCAACTTGGGGTATATTGTTCTTGCAGGCCGGGATTCCCTTTCCACAAGAACATGCATCTCATCTGTCCTTTTAGCCTTCCCATCATCAGTGGCATCAGAGTTGCACACTAACTTGTCTAGCTTGCTACCTTGACTGACCAGGATCCACAGTCCTTCCAATCTTAGTGTCTAGATAGTGCAGGTTGGTAGAAATGATCCAATTCACCCAGCTATAGATTGAGAAGTAAGTCCACTAAACTTTTGGTTTGCGTTCTGTTCTCAAGCCTCCAAAATAGTTAAGAGTACACATGGGATCCCCTGTTGCCAAGCAATAAGAATATTTTAAAGCAACTAGACATACATATGACTTAGGCTTGTGAATACCTCGGGAAAAGTATAAAAGGGCAGTGAAGCATAGAGGACAGCCAGAATTTTAACTACCTACTCAGAGGCTGAATAAGCAGAGCTAGCTACTCGGGAGTCTGAGATCTGAAGACCACTGTTCAATCATGAAAATACAAGCGATTATCTCAAAAAAAAAAACAGAATTGTAGCATCTCAAAAAAAAAAAACCAGAATTGTAGCAGAGGCTGAAGTGGTAGACCACTATCCTTGGGCAAAGAAGCTGAGGAATAGTTTCCATGGCACTATCAAGCCTCAAGAATGATGAATGCATGCATGAGCACATGCACATGTGCGTGTGTGTACTCACACATGCATGCACACATACACAAACACAAATGAGTATTTCAATGTGAAGTTTTTATTTTTTTATCTTGCTGTACTTTATTTCTCTGTATTAGTTCACAAATTAACAAAATCAGCTAAGGACCTATTTACATAAAATGCATCATGTTTTTCTAAAATCTACTCTCTTTTTGGAAGTCTGCTTTTATTTGACCCAAAAGTAAATTATTCAGGAAGTCAATTCATCACTCTCAAGTTTATAGTATTAGATGATTGTTTAGGTTCCTCCTAGCAATATGATTTTGTGAAATCCTGCATCAAGTAATATATTTCTTTCACTAGAAGAGAAACCTCTGTCAAACAATTAATAATAGCTTATTCTCCTGCTGGCATTCATCTGTAGTTTTATTTTCTTCATATATTTCATGATCAGTCTGTGTATGCCAAAGACTGCTGTGAAAATAAAAACACCCTTCTCAGTGCTTAGCATGTGTATACCATTCATAGATACTGAAATTGCTTTGGAATAAATAATGTTCACCCTATCTTGAGAAAGAAGAATTGGTTTCTCAGCACTTTAGGTAAGAACTTGAGGGAAAGAAACAAAAGGAAAAGTGAGGAACAACTCAACACATAGATTCAAATGAAACAAACAACCTAAGAAAACACAAATTAATTCAGTACTCAAGAACCTGCAGGAAATGAAAGATTTAAAAAAATCAGCTATGACAAGCTTATGAAATTCGTGACTACATGGGAGTGCAATGTTGTGCGGATAGTGGCAAAAGCCCAGACTGAACAGAAAGTTCTGTACACAATGCCATGCACCTGGTGTTCTAAATTCCAGGAAGAATAACATCAAGTGGACTGAGGACAAGTTCATACACAAGTAGGAAGCCACTTTCTAGCTGAAAAATAATCAGGATAACTTGGGGCTCGGGGCATGACAAAGTGGTAAGAACACACATTTAAGGGGACAAAACACTCAATTCAAACTCTAATATTAGGAGTATGAAAGAAAAAAGCTATGATTTTAAATAATTAGAACAATTGTAACACTTGAGTATTTGAGTGGAGAAAAATCCATTAGAGAGATAGAATGAACCCACGTTCCAATGCTCCTTTAGTGATAATGTTTAGTCGTACTTCAGACAAAACAGAGTTACCTTGCAAATGAGCATGGATGTGCATTTGGGTGATGGAAATACTCTACTTACACAGGTGTAAATTAAATAGATTTTTGGGGGTAGATTGTAGTTCTTGAACTAAGAGCGTGGGTGTTGTCCATGAGCTTTTTCTCTCAATGCTAGCACTCTAATACTTGGAGCCACAGTTCCAATTCTGATTTTCTGTTGGTTGTTTGGAGATAAGAATGCCCAGGATGGCTTCAAACCAAGATCGTCAGATCTCAGCCTCCTGAGTAATCCTGATTCCAGGCATGAGCCGTCGATGTTTTTAATAATTTAGTTAATTGTATAGTTACAGAAGTTATAAATTATGATTGTAACCTGTGTAATATATGTGTGTATGTATAGATCAATGCATACAGTTAGAAATACATTAAAATATTTTTTTTTGTCGGTCGTGGGGCTTGAACTCTGGGCCTGAGCGCTGTCCCTCAGCTCTTCAGCTCAAGGCGAGCACTCTACCACTTGAGCTACAGCGCCACTTCCGGTTTTCTGGTGGTTTATTGGAGATAGGAGTCTCACGGTCTCTCCTGCCCGGGCTGGCTTTGAACCGCGATCCTCAGATCTCAGCCTCCTGAGTAGCTAGGATTACAGGCGTGAGCCACCAGCACCCGGCTACATTAAAATATTTTTGCATCTAAAGTAGATTTATGAAATCATCCTTCATTAAAAGTATAATGGAAACAAAAGTTAATAAGGAGCAAAACAAAGGTAATTGTTACACGTTTCTTTTTGTTGAATGGAATATGAATTGTGAGAATCAGTTTGGGAAAACCATCTCTACATTAACAAAATGGATAATTGCTATTAATTCCAATCCATCTCTTTGCCCATATTGTGCATCCTCACACATGAGTGTCAAAATCAAACCACACTTTTTGCCTTTGTTTTTAACTCACCTGTTATAATTTAGGGGCTAGATGAAGTAATCAAATAAAGATTAAAATAATAGTAAGTGAGGCTATTAGAGCTGAAAAACATTTTAAATATGATAACTAATTAAATTACATATTTCTTAGTTTTACTCTGTTGTTATGTCCCTCATTCCCACATTAGGAAAGTACATAGAAGGTTCTCACTAAATTATATGTAATTATTAAAAATTTATTGAGGGCTGGGAAGGTGGCTCAGTGGTAGAGCACTTGCCTTGCATGCTCGAGGCCCTGGGTTCAATTCCTCAGCACCACATAAGCAAAAAAAGAAAAAAGCCGGAAGTGGTGCTGTGGCTCAAGTGGTAGAGCGCTAGCCTTGAGCTGAAGAGCTGAGGGACAGCACCCAGGCCCAGAGTTCAGGCCCCATGACCGGAAAATAAATAAATAAATAAAAAATTTAAAAAAATTTAAAAAATTTAAAAAAATTATTGAAAGAATATGGGCACAGTGTGGTTTTAGCTTATTGAAAACTGTATGGGGTAGTGTGTTTTTGAGGACTTGCAATACGTTGTGATGGAGATGAAGGGAGGGATGTGCTTATTCTGGAAAACTGGCTAGAGGATTGCTCCCAGAAAGATAGTGATGAATTCTTCCAAAAGGACAGTAAAATCACTTTCACAACCATGTTCACTACTGCACTCTTCACTGTAGCCAAGTTATGGAAACAGCCCAGATGCCCTTTGGCGAAGGGATGGTTGGCAAAAGTGTGTCATATATACATAAGTGGAATGTACTTATCCATTATGAAGACTGTTACGTTATTTGCAAATAAATGGATAGATCTAAAAATATGTTAAATAAACAATGTCAAAGCTAGACACACAAAGGACCCATGTTCTGTCTCATATTTGGAAGCTAGAACTTTATACAATTTTACACAGCAATATTAACCAAATCATGCTATTTGTAGAGGAGTATTTAAAAGATGTAATTTTTTATAAAATTGAACTTTTAATCCAACAAAATAAATACCAGGAAACTATCACTTTGAAGATGTGAGAGGAAGTCAAAGGGAAAGAATAAAAAGAGTTATGGAGGAAGAAAGTGAAGACATGATATTCAATGCAGATAGTATGAAACTAGAAAAAATTAAAGTGTGGTGAGGTTTAGAAAGGCAGGGAAAAGTTATATAAGGATCCATTATACTTAAAAGCATTATTTATTGAATGTAAATTCCCTTGTGCAACTAGTTATGATAATAAAAATATAATTTAAAACAATGGAGCCATCTGATCTTAAACTGTGTTCTCTTAAACCATGAGTCAATATAATAGTTTCCTCCTCAGAAATTTTCTTTGCAGGTATTTTCCTTTTAGTGACAGAAAAATGATCAATGCAATGAATATCAATACATCACATTGCACATCATAAAGAGACACAATAAAAATCACAGTAAAAATGTTAGAATTAACCACATGATAAAATAACAGGTAGAATATGCCAAATGATCATTGATTGTTTTTCCAAGTACTATACCAATGGTATATAATTTAATCCTCACAATAATTCCATAAAGTGGAACTATTTACATTTTTAATTCTCAGATGATGATATTGAAGTCTTCAGAGTTGGAATTACTAGTACAACATTGCACACATGTTAAGTGTTAGCCTGAGGTTCATCTCCCACTGTATCAATTAACCTCATTCTATTTTATGACTAAAATACCAGCACTTAGTCTACAAATTCTAGGAAAATATCCCAGAATTATTATTTATACTCATAATATTTCACTTTATCTTTGTTAGAAAATAGGGAACTGTAATATGAATACTCAAAGTTCATAATCAGTGCATACCTCCCTGGTGAAAGGAAATGCTAAAGTATAACATTCTTGATTTCTAGGTCAAAATAGCAGAAATCATATTCTATCCCTTCACTGAACACTGCACTGCCTGGGGACCCTATCTCTGTTTAACACTGTATTTCGGAAAGAATGACCTCCCAATTCCTGATGGAAACAGACTGCAGGTCTTATGGAACAATCATTTCCACATTGTAGCTCAACTAAGTTGTTTACCATTAGAAATATTTTGATTGCTTTTTATACCCAACATTTTGAGAGAAAGGTACTACTTTAAAATGCTATTAAAGTAAGACATATAAAAATCACCTTTGACCCTAGATAAATATTTTACCTTTCTTGTACCCAAAAATGCAGTCTCACATATCATTAATGAATTAAAGCCTCTCCAACTTGTGAGTACAATTGGTTTAAAAAGACATAAAGGGCTGGGAAGGTGGCTCAGTGGTAGAGCGCTTGCCTTGCATGCGTGAAGCCCTGGATTTGATTCCTCAGCACCACATTAAAAAAAGAAAAGAAAAAAAGCTGCAAGTGGCACTGTGGCTCAAGTTGAAGAGCGCTATCCTTGAGCTGAAAAGCTGAAGGACAGTGCCCAGGCCCAGAGTTCAGGCCCCACTACCAGACTCCCTCCCCCCCCAAAAAAGACATCAATACTACTATATTTGTTCAAAATTTATGATACTGAAGATTCAATTGTAAACTGTTAACACTTGAAAATAACTCTTTTTCTTGGGAGTAGGAAACAAAACACAAGATTAATCCTAATCATTTCCAAAGACATTTATTTATACTACAAATTCACTCTTAAAACTACAAAGATTCTAAAACTAACTGAAGCATAGTGTCACAAAGTGCATAACTTAACTTCATCATGTACATTTAAAGGACTGTGCTAATAGAAAACAAAGTTATACTAAAAATTAGCTCACACAATTCACTTCCATTCTTTTATTCTATATACTTTAGTTTCATAAAAACTGTCTTTTGATAAAATGATGCATAAAAAGCCTATATACCCACTTACATTTTCAGATTTTAACAATGTTTATTTTAGAAATGTCTTTAGCTGTATAGTCAATGAACTGAAATAACACTAAAGTATTCAAAGGGTTTTCAGAAATTGCAAGACTCGCTTTTGCATGTTATTTATATTGGAAAAGATATTCAAAAAGCCTTATTTGTTAAAGTTGTGATAGTTACTTCCACAAAAGAACTATTAATGAAGAAACCTTTGTATGTAAAATACAACTTAAAATGCATCCACAATCTGGAGGTGACACATGCTTTTTTTGTTTATTTGTTTTTGCAATGTATAGCTAACAAACATATACACAATACTGTTTTTCAGTCAATATGATCGGATATTCAAACCTAAAAAATATGGGATTTATTCTTAGTGTGAATAGATACTATCTTATAAAGAATGTTATTTTCAACAGAAATCCGGAAAGAGTTAATCCACCTTGAGTTTCACAGGAATAACCAGAGTGTAATACCTGTTTGGTCAAGTCAGTCAAACTCACTCCATGAGTATATTTTAAAAGTATAGCCAATTTAAGAGGTCAAATACATATTTTGTACTGACAGTCATCTTACAGCAATAACTTACTACTTAAATATATGTGTATCTTCTTGCCTAACATATACAAAGAGCTGAAAGTGATCTCTTTTATCTAACTTAATGATGTAAATGCTTTAATTATGATGATGTTATTATTTGATGAATATAATGTACAGAAGGGTGGTTCCACTGAAATGACAGTATGGAACACTGATAAATAACAACAACATTGCAACATATATTTTTCAGCCTCTCTCTGTCCTCATTGGCAAGCAACATGGCAACCGCACACACTTACACACACACACACACACACACACACACACACACACACATTTGTGCACATGTACAAACACATTTACATGCAAGGCAAATTCAGGGTTTATTGTACAATAAAGTTCAAATAAAATATTAGTGATAAGGCTAAGGATAATGGGTGTAGAGGAACACATAGAAAAGGAAGTTATTGGTCTAGGAAATTTGTTTAACAGGATCCTAAAAGAGAACTTCCCAAACATGCAAAAAGACAGGCCTATTCAGATACAAGAAGCTTTTAGAATTCCAAATAGACCAGAAAAGAATAGGACATCCCACCGTCACATTACAATCCACACAGGATCAACTCAGACCAAGAAAAGATCCTTAAAGCTGTCAAGGAGAAAAGATTAATCACCTATGAAGGAAAACCATTTAGAATCACATCAGATTTCTCAGCAGAGACAATCAAAGCAAGAAGAGCCTGGAATGATGTATCCCATGCCCTAAAAACAAACAACTATCAACCAAGAATACTGTATCCAGCTAAACTCTCCTTCATAACTGAAGGCCAAATAAAAACCTTCCATATCAAAGAAAAATTGAAACAATACATCTCCACCAAACTAGCCCTGCAAAAGATTCTTAAAGATGTCCTACACATAGAAAACCAACAAGACCACAATAAAGGCCAAGAAACTGCACCCAAACTGAGAATCCAAGAACCATAGAAAGAACCTAGTTTTCACAGCCCCCGAGAAGGTGGATACATGGCAGGAAGTGCCAAATACCCCTCAGTCCTTTTTATCAACATTAACGGACTTAACTCTCCAATTAAGAGACATAGACTGTCTAGTTGTATTAAAAAAAAAGTTCCTTCTATCTGCTGCCTTCAGGAGTCACATCTTGCCCATAAAAACAAACACATTTTCAATGCTAAAGGCTGCAACAAAATCTACCAAGCAAATGGCCCCCATAAACAGGCAGGAGTTGCAATCCTAATATCAGATAAAATAGACTTCATATTAAAATTTGTGACAAGTGATAAAGAAGGTCGCTACATACTAATTAAGGGTTCTCTCCTGCAGGAGGATATTACAATTCTAAATATCTATTCGACAAAAAATGTAGCACCCAAATTTATCCAAGAAACACTACTTTCCCTCAAATCCCACATAGATGCAAATACATTAATAGTTGGGGATTTTAAAACACCACTCTCCCCACTAGATAGATCAACTCGGCAAAAACTAAACAGAGAAACCACAGATCTAAACAGCTGCAGAGATCAACAAGATTTAACAGACATCTACTGAATATTTCACCCAGCAGCATTAGAATACACGTTTTTCTCAGCAGCACAAGGTACATTTTCTAAAATAGACCACATTTTAGGCTACAAAGCAAACTTGTCTAAATTCAGAAACAGAAGTTATACCTTACATTCTCTCTGACCACAAGGGAATAAAACTAGAACTCAACACCAAAAGCCACCAAAGAAAGGACGGTAACACATGGAGGCTGAACAACACACTGTTGAATCACGAGTGGGTCATGGAAGAGATTAAAAAGGAAATTCAAATGTTCATGCTATTCAACAAAACTGAGGACACAAATTACCAGCTCCTTTGGGACACAGCAAAGGCAGTACTCAGAGGCAAGTTTATAGCTCTGAACTCCTACATCAACAAATTGGGGAGATCTGAAACCAACAATTTAATGACATATCTAAACCTCCTTGAAAAGAGCAGCAAGATAAACCCCAATTCAGTAGACAGAAAGAAATAATTAAAATTAAATCAGAATTAAATGAATTAGAATCCAAAAAAACTATAGAAAGAATCAACAAAACAGAGTTGGTTCTTCGAAAAAATTAACAAATTTGACAGACCCTTAGCAAATCTTATCAGAAAAAGAAGAGAATACACCCAAATAAATAAACTCAGAAATGAGAATGGAAACATCACCACAGAAACAACCAAGATTCAGAATATTATAAGGGAATATTTCTCAAAACTTTATGCTAATAAGTTTGAGAACTTGACAGAAAGGGACATTTCCCTAGCAAATGTTGACATTCCAAAACTAAACCAAGATTAGTTAAACCATCTTAACAGATCCATATCAAGCATTGAAATAGAAACAGCAATATGAGACCTCCCAGCTAAGAAAAGTCCAGGACCAGATGGATTTACAGCGGAATTCTACAAGGCCTTCAAAGCAGAGCTCACACCAATACGCCACTAACTCTTCAATGAAATTGAAAGAAAATGTTCACTACCAAACACATTCTATGCAGACATCATAATCCTCATCCCAAAACCAGGCAGCAACTCATCAAAGAAAGAAAACTGTAGACCCATTTCTTTGATGAACATTGATGCAAAACTTCTCAACAAAATTTTGGCCAATCGACTTCAACAATTCATCCAAAAAATCATAAACCAATATCATACAGGATTCATTTCAGGAATGCAAAGCTGGTTCAATATATGCGTATCAATTAATATAATTCATCACATCAACAGGAGCAAGGATAAGAACCCCATGGTTATCTCAATAGATGCAGAAAAAGCATTCGAGAAGATTAAACACCCTTTTATGATGAAGGTTTTGGAACAATTAGGAATCCATGGAACATTCCTCAATACAATAAAGGCTGGATATGACAAACCTACAGCCAGCATTATACTTAATGGTGAAAAACTAAAGCCATTTCCTCTTAACTCAGGAAAAAGACAAGGATGTCCACACTCTCCACTTCTGTTCAAGCTAGTATTAGAATGCCTAGCTACAGCAATAAGACAAGATGCAAACATAAAGGGGATCCAAATAGGGAAAGAAGAAATAAAACTCTCCTTCTTTGCAGATGACATGATCTTGTATTTAAAGAATCCCATAGACTCCACTCCCAAATTACTCAAGCTGATTCAAAACTTTGGCAAAGTAGACTGGTATAACATTAAGCCCCCAAAATCAATGGCTTTTCTGTATGCCAACAATGAGAAAAGTGTGGCTGAAATTATGAAAGTAACTCCATTTGTAATATCCCCTCAAAAAATAAAATACCTAGGAATTAACTTAACCAAAGGAGTGAAGGACATTTACGATGAAAACTTTAAAATCTTGGAAAAGGAAATCAAAACAGAACTTAGAAAATGGCAAAACATTTCATGAACCTGGATTGGAAAGATTAACATCGTGAAAATGGCAATACTTCCCAAGGCTATCTACAAATTCAATGAGATACCTATCAAAATTCCAACCTCGTTCTTCAAGAAAATAGAAGAGGCATTCTAAAAATTCATATGGAACAATAAAAGACCCCGAATAGCAAAAACGATCCTCAATGGAAAGAACACTACTGGAGGAATATCAATACCAAATTTCAAACTCTACTATTAAGCCATAGTAATCAAAACAGCTTGGTACTGGCATAAGAACAGACCTCAGTACCAATGGAATAGAATTGAAAACCCAGAAATGAACCTACAGACTTATAGCCATCTAATATTTGATAAGGGAGGTAAAAAAAATAGAATGGAAGAAACACAACCTCTCCAGTAAATTGTGCTGTCAAAATTGGTTAACTACTTGTAGAAAACTAAAGCTAGATCCTTTTATATCACCCAGCAGAAGAATCAATTCCAAATGTATCAAAGACCTCGGAGTCAAACCAGACACTCTGAAAACATTACAGTATGGAATAGGAGAAACCTTAGGTCTCCTTGCTCAGGCCGAAATTTTCTTTATAGAGACCCGGAAACACAAGAAATCACAGAAAGGTTGGACAAATGGGATTGCATGAAGTTTCAGAGCTTCTGCATGGCAAAGGACATAGCTAGCAAGATCAATAGAAAGGCCACAGATTGGGATAAGATCTTCAATAGCCATACAATGGACAAGGGTCTCATATCTAAAATATACTTGGAACTTAAAGAATTAAATCCGCCACCAACAAATCCTCAAAGAAACATCTGCCCAATAAATAAGTGGGCTAAAGACATAAAGAGAAACTTCTCTGAAGAAGAAAGAAGGATGGCCAATAGAAACATGAAGAAATGCTCAATGTCCCTAGCCATAAAAGAATTGCAAATCAAAACAAAATTGAGATACCACCTCACCCCAGTTAGAATGGCAAAAATCAAGAACTCTAACAACAACACATGCTGGAGGGGATATGGACAGAAGGGAACCTTACTGAATTGTTGGTGTGAGTGTAAACTTGTTCAACCACTTTGGAAAGCAGTATGGAGGTACTTCCAAAGAGTTCATATTGAGCTCCCCTATGACCCAGCAAAATACCACTTTTGGGTATTTACCCAAATGTTTACAAACAAGACCACACTAAAGCTACCAGCACAACTATGTTTATTGCAGCATTATTTACCATAGCTAAGATATGGAACCAACCCAGATGCCCCTCAGTAGATGAATGGATCAAGAAAAAGTTGTATATATACACAATGGAATTCTATGCCTCCATCAGAAAGAATGACATTGCCCCATTTTTTAGGAAATGGAAAGACTTGGAAAAATTTATATTAAGTTAAGTAAGCCAAGCCCAAAGAAACATAGGTCCCATGGTTTCCCTTATTTCCAATATCTAGTATATGTATGTGTCAAGAAGAAAAGGTCAAATAATGTGATATTAGAAAAATGAACCCTTAGATATGTATTTTAATGTTTTTTTCTTTCATGCATTTGTTTCTAACGCATTTATAAGATTATTTCTTTGTTGCTTTGTATCTCCCTCCCCCACAGTATAACACCTGCTTTCACTATATTTGATGTTGGTACAATTTGTAGAGGAGAGGTGGAAAAACAAGTCGTTTAAGGATACAGTTGGACCCGTTGCAACAATGAGAAATACATGTTGTCATGTCGAAAACGAACTTTACAACTTTGGTGCCGGGGGGGGGGGAGGGAGGACGGGGGCAGAGGATTGGGGGGTGCGGGGGGAATCTGGGAAGGGATGTGAAGGGCAAAGAAAGGAGGAATATGCAATGCTTGATAAGAAATGTACTCATTATCTTGCCCATGTAATTGTAATCCCTCTGTGCAGTATGTTCACAAAAAAATAAAAAAGAAAAGAAAAGAACCTAAGGGATATGAGAACCAAATTATTATGATATTTCACTAGATATCCTATGAGAAAGCAAAACAAAATGCACCAGAAGAAAGCTCAGAAAATCTGAATATAATACAGGCCTATTTGTCCTCACTAAGTGTCATAAATGTATATGTTAATTCTAAGGAGACTTAAGTTCTAATAGCATTCGAACTACTGGAAGACACTCATGATTTACCGATACAAATTATGTCCATACAGGTAGACCCATGGCAACAGTGAAATGTACGAGTGGTTATGTTGAAAATGAACTTTACAACTTTCGTGCAGGGGGTGGGGAGGAGAGGGGAGAAGGGAAGGTGGGGAGGATTGGGTGGGGAGGATGGAAAGGGACAGGATGGGGAAACAACGGAGGAGGCTACAATGCTTGATAAGAAATGTACTCACTATCTTGCCCAGGTAATTGTAACTCCTCTGTACAGTATTTTCACAATAAAAAAACAAAGTATGTCCAAAAAATATTAGTGGTTAGGAAAAATGATAATTTGCCTTATTACAAAATAATTCATAATCCACTCACCACGGTGGTTACATTTTCCCTGTCTCTGCACATGTGACCATTTAATTTATTTTTAGTTCATTCATTCATTCATTAGTTTGGTGCTAATACTAGAGCTTGAACTCAGGGCCTGGCTCGGTCTCAGAATTTGTTATTTATTTTGATTTAGTTTTCTCAAGGCTAGCATCTTACTGCTTATAAGAAAGCTCCATTTCTAGCTTTTGCTGGTTACTTTCAAACCAGAATCTAATGGGCTATTTTTCTTTGTCTGGTTTCAAACCACAATCATCAGATTTTGTCTTTCTGATTAGCTAGGAATAAAGACATGAGCCACCAGTGTGGCTCCTACTTTTTCCTATACTTATCTATTGCACATACTTAGATAGCAATTTAATATTGAGAGTATAGAAGGAAGATGTACAGTGATTATATTGTTCTGTCAGAAATTCAAGTTAGTAATGTAAATTTCTTCTTAAGACCATACACAAAAAATACTTAAGAAGAAATCTGATGATTTGTGTGTGTGTGTGTGTGTGTGTGTGTGTGTGTGTGTGTGTGTGTGCTGTTGCAATATGTTCCACATATAAGCACTGTGCAGGTGTGTCCAGCCATTCACAGTTATTGGATAAATATCTGCCTTGAGATACCAACTGATGGACAATGTCTATGTTTCCACTCTAGGCTTCCCGATGAAGAGGATTATACTTATCCTCATACATAGTATTCATATGAGTGGCCTTTTTGGAAAGTAGTGTCTGCACTGTAGTAAGCTGCAAGTCAAGCACTCTACACTGAGCCACCTTCCCAGGCCAAGGATTAAGATTCTTATCTGTAATTTGGTCAAAGCTATGTCTCTTTATGTAGGCGACTAACAATGTATTTACTAATTTCAAGTAAATACATAAATTCTATTTCCATCTTTTTTAAAAAAATAAAAAAAAACTTGTTTGCTCTGTAAATTGAGTAGAAGCATGGATTTTCTGGCTAGCTAGGTCATTGCACATCTGTATCTCTTTTCCTCTCTCTGTTTTATGGTTCTCATAGACAATATGATTGCTCCATAATTATCCTAATTTATTTTGCTTTTCTATTTTTGGTTGCATCATTTCACTTTCTGCTCTGCCATTTCCCAAAACAGCACCACATGAATAGAAAAATATAGAAGTGGTGCTGTGGCTCAAGTGGTAGAGCGCTTGCCTTGATTTGAAGAGCTCAAGGACAGTGCCCAGGCATAGAGTTCAGGCCCCACAACTAATTAAAAAAAAAAAAAGAATCTCAATACTTGATAATTCTACTAACAGATCTGACTGAAATCAGTTGATTCACACTTTTCCTGTAAAATGAAAGAATAGATCCAGGCTAGGAAAGCAGCTAGAGAAGGCAGGCAGATTGTATCTGTAACAAAACTTTGTGGAAAATGGAATCGAGGATTACTTACTGGTGATTCACTTGTACTTGACGCATGATTCTGAATTATTGCTTGCTGATTCTGAACTATTGCTTTGATCATTATATTCTCCAAGAAGAAAAAGTGAAATTTAGAAAAAGTGAAATTTAATTGATAGCAAAGGACTACTAATACATTTTGACTTCTCATTAAGCATCTTCAATCATCAAAATCACCTGAAGACAATAGATAGGCCTATTTTTAGATGAAAACAAGTGTCTTTAAAAAAAAAACAAGAATTTAGGTAGTCATACAAAGGACTTCTATTTTATTACTGCATTATACATTTTTTCTAATGTTGGATACCAACATTAGAAAGCTATTAGAAAGCTCATAAATCCCATATGTTGAATAGTGAGTTCTCGTACACTATAACATGGTATTTCCCAAATCATTTACATAGAAGGCATTGTTTCCTATTTTCTCTTTCCTAGAATAA
Organism: Dipodomys merriami; assembly: GCF_024711535.1. Lineage (NCBI taxonomy): Eukaryota > Metazoa > Chordata > Mammalia > Rodentia > Heteromyidae > Dipodomys > Dipodomys merriami. The sequence continues at coordinate 145,382 of NW_027202740.1, read as the reverse complement.
GCTGCACATGAAGACACCACTGGTCCTGATTTTCAGTCTGTACCTTTGAATACTGAGGAAAATCTTTCCTCTGCTCCCTATAATTCACTACTCTCCAGTTAGAATAATTTAGAATAGTAAAAATGGAAAAACACAAAATATATCATGGTGAAAAAACATATGCAGAACATTCACCAGTTTTTTCTGACCAGTTCAACCAATGTGAACTATTGGGGAAATACATGGACACCTAATTCCCACTGGTACTCAAAATCTCTGGTTAGGCAATTCTGACGAAGACAAGGAACAAGATGAAAAAATGAGGAATGGTATCAATTGCAAGAAAAAAATGGAGTAGGATCCAAGAAAATTTCTTCTTTGGGATGTTGAAATGTATCGACTTACTGTGGTGTGAACACTGCTTTCCAAAATGGCCACCCAGATGAATTCTAGGGATGAGGATGAGTATACCCTCTTCATTGGGAAGCCTAGAGTGGACACTTAGACATTGTCCATTAGTTGGTAGCTCAAGGCAGATATTCATGCAATAACTCTGAATGCCTGGACACGCCTGCACAGTACTTATATGTGGAATAATATCAGAATGGCTTCTTTATTACTTCATCATGATGCAGATACCAATCCCCAAACTAAAGGCCTCTTGACCTCCTTGCATCTTGCTGCTGGGAATAGAAATAGCAAAGATACTCTGTATCTCCTTGTGTTGAACCATTATATCAAACCAGGTCTGAAGAACAATTTTGAAGAAACTGCATTTGATATTTCCAAAAGGATAAGTATGTATCACTACCTCTTTGAAGTTGTCGAAGGCTGTACAAATTGTTCTCCTAAGTCGTAATGGTTTGATTTCTTAAATTTCAAAAATGCCAGTCCATCTTTGGTGTCCCTACAAATTTTTTCACAATGCAAAGCAGCAGCAATATCTTACAATAAATATTTATGTATTCCATGGTATACTTCCAAGTGAATTGCATGACTTTGATATCAAAATGTATTCAAGAGTTGTTTGTATACATCTATAATGATTTCTGCAGAGTTTGTGATTCTTTAAATCAGAAATAATTTTAACTTATCTGTTGAAATGAATAGTATAGAAACTAAAGATGTTCCGGGTGCTTTTCTGAAAAAAGAATATCTATGTTTGTGTAATGTCCATAATCTATTTCATTCTCTCCTAGATATAATACTTTGAATTCTACATTGTTATATAATGTATGGATTCATTGATAAATGTGACCTTTCAGATTGCATTCCACATAGAAGAATTTTAAGACTCCTTTTTTTCGTAGTTTCTTATATTATTTTATTTCTTTGGGATAAAATGGCAATATTATCTAATTTCAAGTTTTGTAGAAGTTATACTATGTAAAGGCCTTTCTAAGGTGAAAATTTAATACACTGATGTCAAACTAACCTTTAATTCTATGAATTACATGTATTGTTACACTTGTATTTTTGTAATCAACTTTTTAATAACTGTTTTTCATATCTTGCATCAGAAAAATGAAAAATATGGAATACTTCACAAATTTTCATATCATCCTTGTGCAAGTGCCATGTTAATCTCTGTATTGTTGTAATTTGGGTAGACCTGCTGCTGAAGCATGTAGTATCCTCTAAATTTAAGTAAGTAATGATACAATCTTTATACAGGCATTTATCCATGGTTGCCTATTTGTAACAAGGAACCCTTATTGTTCCTAAAAATGCTATTGATCTTATTTCTCTAAGTACAGTGGAAAAAACTTATATAGTTCGGTCGATTGCTCACATTTACAATTTTTTTGTCAATGACTATTTTGTCATTTTCATTTTAAATTTGATCATACTTTGAAGCCTTTACAGCTAAGTCCAAAGGTGGTGGCTTTTCAAGTACTTATTTATCAACTGAGTTAGCTTTGTGGAGCTAATGGATTCAAAGTAAGCCTTGCTTAAGAGCTACTTCTAACTTTCTGCAGCTTAAAATTTCCCAAATGAGCTCTTGCTGGGACAAATGTCTACCTGAACTGTGAAGACTCAGGGTCTATGTTGAGGGGGCAGAATGATGCAGGCTCCAGCCTCGGGATTATCTGAGGACTGTGTTTGGGATTAGGAAAGCTCTTGGAACGCCAGGCTACAGAGGGAAAATGTTCCCTCTCCCTTTCTCAAAACATGTCACAGACTCCTGGGAGCTGAGGAAGTGGCTCTTCTGCTTGCTTAAGCATAGATGAACAGCTGGTCAAGCATTTTCCTGAGATTGGAGATGTGGTTTGAGCTTGCTCTAAAATAGTTTAGATAATAATATACCTAGACATTCTCTCATAGGTTAAGAAAAAATGTATCTGTGGAAATCTTTTGTGTGAATGTTTTCTGACCAAATCTTGGAAAATATTATGCTTGCTAGTCTTTAAATTCCCACTAACAATAAAGCACAGCATGCAGTGGCAATTGCTCTTTGCACTCTGCATCCCCTGTGTCCTGGTGATTTTGTGACCCTTACCCAGGGACCCCAACGCACTAGACATTGACACTGAACCTTTACCTTTCTTCCATGTAGGAACAGACCAACCAGAATATCTTACCTTGACAGCATGGATTGTCTTACTGGAACAAAAATAATCTTAGTTACAAGGGATCATAGAGAGATAAACAGTTCAGACAGAATTGTTCAGAATGGAAGGTATTTTATCAAAACATAATTGTTTATTATACGTATCATTTCAAAAGTAGCTAAAGCCAAGAAAGTGAAAAAATTGTTCATAGGCATGATTACCTACTGTCCTGACCTATCATCCAACCAAGCAGGAACTTACACTACTGACATTCTATCACCAAATATTGCAATAGCTCCTGGAGAAGTCCATATGTTTCTCCTCGATATTAGACCTTAAATTTGTAATGTTTTAATCACAGTGTTTCCTCTTGCCTCTAGGCTGCCTGTCTACAAATGGTAAAGCTTTAAGTCTAACTCTACCAAAAACTGAGGTAGAGATAATGGAATAATACTTTAAAACAGAGTTGCCTTTGATTCCCTAAACACAATACAACAATGCAAAACAATTTTTATATTATATGTACTTATATATTTTATATTTATATGTGCTGATTTTAAATTTCATACAGTGAATCTTACTAGAATTGATAATTTGACAAATATATTTACATTTATTCCCATAAATAGATTGGAATATAAATAATTGGGTTTAGAATATATATTAGAATATAAAAAGTATCAATGCAATATCTTCAGTATAAGCTTGTGATACCTTCTAAGTGGTCGTGGTCTTCTGAATACACATGGTAAAATAACAGTATTGTTTTCTGCTAATCTATAAGGGATTTTATTCTGATGCTCTGTGTATTGTTTTAACTTGCTGGTCCCAAAGTGTTTTTCTCCATATTTCTGAAGCATTCTTACTGATTATACCCAAATTTTGCTGATATGATGTCTAAAAGCTATTATTCTTCTGCAGGACCCACGGGTCCTAGGATAACAGATCCCAGTTATCTGCATCATCAGATAACAAGGGCATGACTTCTCACATAGGCCCAGGCAACATGCCAACAGAAAATAATTAAAGACTCATCTCAATTTTTCATTTCCTATAATATTTCAGGGCCCCAATTGCTTACAAGAATTAGCAGTAATCAATTGTGAAATGCAAGGCAAGTTAAAATGAAAGATGAGATCACAAAATCTGAGAGAAAGTTCTGTAATTCAAACATTCAATTGACAGATGACCAGCCCATATGAGTGAACAAAATCACAAATGAACAAGGTTATTTTTAATACCTTTCTCCTAATGATGAATGAAAAATTTCATTGCAGCCAAAAAAATAGTTTCTGGAATGATAGATCGTAATTGGTCTACCAAGACTAGGAAAACTTGATTTAGAGGTCAAATATAATTTAGAAAAACATTAATTGAGAAGACCCTTAGTGCTTCAAAACACTGGTACTTCAGTAAAACTTGGTTCTGTAGTATAAAAATGTCATTCTCAAACCAATGTAACGTACATTTAATCTCCTGAAAGTATATTCCTTTTCAAATAAACTTTTAAAAATCATATTCACCAAAATAACACTTGACAAGTAGATGATAGTGACATTACAAGGTTTTCAAGTGTAGGGAGCTAGTTACAATAGAGTTGATTTACGTACCCAGCACTAATACCAAACAAGTTCAACCATTCATTAAAGTGCAGAAATTCTACCCCCCACCATTTGTGTTGTTCAGTAGGTGCCTTCCAGAAATGTGTTAAATAGATCAGCCTCCCATAATTCAAACCCAAATATTAGCTAATAAAGTAAATTTCATCACATAAGAAGGTACATTTTAAAGTCACTAATATAGTTGCCTTATCATGTGTTGCCTTATCATATATTTTCCCTATCTGTCTAACATAGTAAGAAATATGACTTTAAGTCTTGAATATGGGTACTGATGAGAGATTTGACAAACATAAAATCTGTCTTCTATTTCTATCATATTCCTTTAAGTAGTAAATTTTAGTTTTCTTCTTTTTCCAAAACTTATAGGTAGTAGAAAAAATCATCCTATGTAAAATAAAATAATCACATACCATTGTACAAAGCCATTTATAAAAACTGGTAGGAATAAATTCTAAGCCATTTTTAAACGTTCCTTTTGACTAAAGATTAATCTTCCAAATGAACGAGAATAAAATCATGTCTAAGTGCTTCACATCTCCAGTCTTGCAAATTGTTATTGCAGATGAATGAATTATGGAAATATAAGCTGACATCACTTGCCTATATATTCTCCATGCTGGCTGAGACTCAGAATTTGCACAGCACAGGAAAACAGGTGCAATGACTGGCTTCTCACATCAGGGTGAATTTTTGGCATTGCTGGGCTTTGAACTCAGGTCCTAAGAGGCCCAACTGCCCAATTGGTCCACGTGATCACACCAGACTTTGAGCCACTAAGAAGATGGGCTCTTCCCAGGAACTGAGATCGAGCCACATGGAGGCCAAAATAGTGCTCAATGCATCATTTAAACATGGGATGTATATTCACATCCGTGTGGGGACTGCATCGTGCATTGAGTGTACATATTGTGTTTATTTTGTATTCTATTCATGGATTATTGTGTATTTTCTCATGTATATAATGACACGTATAACTGGGCTGATATGGATAACAACTTATTCCCATGACCACAGGGTGGCCCATGCATTCTCCATCCTAGCTGAGACCCAAGACTTGCACAGGAAAGGAAAACATATGCAACCATTGGTGTCTTACATCAAGATGAATCTTTTGGCACGGCTGGGATCTTAACTCGGGGCCTAGCAGGCCCAAATGGTGAATGGGTCCATATGAGCACAACAGCCTGTGAGTGACAAAGAAGCTAGGCCTTCCCAGTACCTGAATTTGAGCCCCCCTGGGGGGAGAGTGGGGAGCACAATAGTCATCCATTCATAAGTAGAAGGTAGAATGCAAATAAGTACATATTTGTATAGAGTAGGATTGATGGTGACTTGTGATGGAATCCAATCTGTGTGTGCCTATATTTGGGTATTTTCTGATGCATTCATTTCATGTCTGTGATGATTATTGTCATGCTTCATTAACTCTTCTTTACAAATAATCTATACCACATGAGTCTTGCGTATCATTTCCTACTCGCATCATGCACAAACTACTCATTCAAGGATGAGATAGATCGCATGCCATGACTCTTCCTAGGTCCAGAAGCAAGTATCTCAGTATCTCCCGCCATTCCCTCCTCCTAGGGGGACTGAATTCAAGCCTCAGTCCTGGAAAAGTTACTCCTTATATACATCTCAACAATAGGATTTATACTTTTTTTCAGATGTTCAGTCCATATTGTGTTTGGCGCGTTTATTCATTTTATTTCTTGTTTTATTAATTTATTTACCATTTATTTTATTGACTCTGATGACACTTATACCATTTATTACATTGTTTACATCCTATCACATAGAATCTAGATTTTAGATGTATGTGTTCTCCATCATGCCTGGCAGTGCTAGAATCTGATCTCAGGGCCTAGCAGGCCCAATTCATAAATGGGTGAGCTTGAGCATGGGAGCCTCTAGCCAATGAAGCTGTCAAGTGGTTCCCACGCGCTGAGATTGACCCCCAGTTTTGGCCAAAACAGCGATACATGGATAGGCAGACGGTGATATACAAAGAAATATATATTGTTAAAGAGTGCCAGAGCCGTCTATCTATGATTGAATGACACCTACTACATTCCTACCAACTCTTAGGTATTTATTATACCACCATTGAAGGAATATTATTCTTTTAATGCTTAATAAACTATACATTACGATCAATCAGCATTTTAGGACTATTGCATCCAATTTTAGACTAGACGGATGCATGAACTACTCTTTCAATGGATATTCCCATGCATAGGAATGAGTCTCTTGTGATCTCCTGCCATTGGTGTCAGGACTGGATTTGAACCCAGGGCCTATGTTCACAGGTTATCCTATGGCTTCACTGATAGCCCACAAGCCATCAGCAATGGCAGATCATATCTACTTTGCAGCCATGTCATTCAAACCCAGGATGGTCATTGTGCAAAGAAAAAAATAATAAAACCCCAGCCCCCTGAAGGTTGCCACTTTTTCTACTTTCCAGGTTTTTTTTTTCTAGAAAGTCCCCTGGGCCTAGGATCTTAGGATCAGCTATGGTTCTGGAGGCTGCACCCAAGCCGAGAGAGATCTAAGCTGAGGCAGAGTTTCCATGACCTGAGATCAAGCCCCATGGTTGGCCAAAAGAAAAAAAGGAAAAAGAATAAAGAAAATATAATTATTTAACTAAATTAAAAAAAATAAAGCTACCTAGTTTGGAATTTCTGCTAGTTTTCTTTCCTAGCCTGGGATTTGAACTCAGGGTCTTGGTAAATCTGTAGCAATGTGAGGGAAGATTTGCTACTACTTGAGTTCAAACCTTGTGCCAACCAAAAATGAAACTTAAGTCACTGACCTAAGCAGGGGAAGGTAGTTGTGGAGATGGGAGGGAAAGTATAGTAGGGGGAAAACAAAGGAGGAGGTAACAATGCTCAATATGAAATTTACTCATTACCTTGCTCCTGTAAAATATTTTTGCAATAAAAAACGAACAAAGACAAACAATGTAGTTCTCAGAGAAGCATTTTGGAGGTAAGGGAAGGATCTCTGAATGAATAGCTGTACAAAATTCTACACTTTTTAAAATGTTCAGTATGGAACTGAATAAACATAACTGCTTCCATTAAAAAATTATGTCAGTGTCTTGGAACTGGGGCCAGTATTTCTGCCATTGCTAGGATTTGAGCTCACCGTCCAGATAACTATTTTGCATCATGGGTGAAGGCAAAGCTCACTGTCCATGAGGAAAGAAATTCAGGCTAGAGTTCCCAGGGCCTGAATGAAGGCCCTGAAATGGAAAAAAAAATCTCTATACATGTGTAATATATGATATATATACTTATATATGTATGTTAATTTCATATTATGATTCAGGTGGATCAGTGGTAGAGCACTTGCCTTGCATGCCTGAGTCCCTGGGTTCGATTCCTCAGCACCACATAAGCAAAAAGAAAAAATCCGGAAGTGGCGCTGTGGCTCAAGTGGTAGAGTGCTAGCCTTGAGCTGAAGAGCTGAGGAAGAGCACCCAGGCCCAGAGTTCAAGCCACAAAACCGGACCCCCACAGAAAAAAAATGATTTTGTACTTTATTTTCCTTTGATTCATTTATTTATTGATTACTGTATTTAGTAATTTTTACACATAATATTTATTACATTTTGCACATCTATTATAAAATTATACCCAATAATTGAGGACATTGACTCATTTTCATTAATATTTGATTAAGTGTTGAAACATAATACATAATTAAATGGAAGCATTTTTCACAGTATTCACATGATTAGAGTCTCTCACAAGTATGAGCTTTGTCTTATTTATCTTTGGAAACTTCCTATCGGGTTTTCTTTAGATGATTTATACTCAGAAGCCTTTTCTTGAAGATAGGCAAGTGAGGTATAACATTGTGAGGGTGGGGCTAGAAATGTGGCTTAGTGGTAAAGTGCTTGCTCAGCATGCATGAATGCCAGGGTTTGAATCTTCAGTGCCACATACTCAGAAAAAGCCAGAAGCTATGGAGTAGCTCAAGTGGCTAGCCTTGAGAAAAAGAAGCTCAGAGAGAGTACCCAGGCCCTAAAATCAAGCCCAGGACTGTCTAAAACCATAGGCCAGATGCCAGTGGTTCATAAGTGGAACCGTAGCTTCTCGGGAGGCTGAGAGCTGAAGACCACAGTCCAAAGGAAAGCCTGTTAGATTCTTATCTCCAGTGAACCACCAAAAGAACCCATCTGGCATTTTGGATTAAGTGCTAGAGTGTTCACCTTGAGCTGAAGGGCTCAGGGTCAGTGCCCAGGCTAGAGTTCGAGACACACAACTGGAAAAAGAGTGAGGGTTAATTAAAATACTTTTCCTATTTGCTAATTACGAGAACATTCTTTGGAAGATGATATACACCAGAATTGGACTCAGAGCTCATGGTTCAAGTGTAGCACATATATATGTCCATCCTCTCAGACTGTAGCATTGTAATATTGTGTCCTACAGGGTTTTTAAAGGTCCAAGGTTAAAAGGCTTAATATGCTCCACAAGCCTTTTTTGATAAGCAATTGACTTGTATTGTCAATGTCATTACAGTTCTGAACCTAGCAGAGCACAAGTAGCTCATGCCCATCACCCTAGCTCAGGAGGCTGAGGTCTCAGGATCACAGGGTGAAGCCAGCCAGGGCAGGAAATCGATGACAAAATGACTTCCACTTCTGAAAGGTCAGATATTCAATAGCTTCTTGTGTCTCCCTTGGTGATGAGAATTTACTTGCACATTAAATGTTCTTATAGTACTCGAGTTATAGAAGAAGGAAAGAACCATTATTGACCTATCCTGGATTCAGATGAAGTTCTCAGGATCCAAGCCCTAGCTCTGTTAGCAGGAAGAACTCCAGTGTAACTCTGTAATTGAAGGACAGAAAACAGTTTCAAAATCCAGGCTAGGTGCAGAGACCAGGCCTACATGATTAGGAGGCAGAACGTACACACTCAACAGGGAAGTGAGCTGCAAAACCACTTCATTTATTCCAGGCACAACCAGCAATGGGGAAAACCTGTAACATTTGTTAAAGTTACACCAGGGTCAGGCTTTACTCGGCCTCTTCAAATAATGACTAATTAACCTTCCTCCCTCATGTTAAGGGAGCCTCAGGCTACCTTTAGGTTACCAATAGAGAGCCAGTTTAGTTGGGGAGAGGGGAGTAACAGAGTGGAGAAACCCTACTCTCTGGTCTTAGGGAGTGGGTTTTTGACTCTCCAACTATCAGATTTGAAGACCCTTCTACCTCTGCCAGTCCATTCTCCTTCCTTCATTCTCCACATAATTAATACAAATCCCCAGACTAACTAGAGGCAGGACTGTTTCTATTTTGTCTCCAAGCACATGATTTAGAACCTAGCTCTGCCCTCTTGACTCTGGGGCCCTTGGTTGCCTGAGAAGTGGGAAAGAGACAGTCTTCCTGCTCTGTGGTTATGTGAAGGCACACTGCAAAAGGCCTCCTGACTGGGAAGTGTTCCCTTCTTTCCTCCTGACGTCCAAAGATTAAACTATCATATTCTTTCTTTCTTTCTTTCTTTCTTTCTTTCTTTCTTTCTTTCTTTCTTTCTTTCTTTCTTTCTTTCTTTCTTTCTTTCTTTCTTTCTTTCTTTCTTTCTTTCTTTCTTTCTTTCCTTCTTTCTTTCTTTCTTCCTATCTATCTACCTACCTACCTAGGTACCTCTTTGCCAGGTCTTGGGTTGAACTTAAGGCCTGGGCACTGTCTGTAGCACTCTGCTACTTGAACCACAACACCAATTATGGCCTTTTCTGTGTATGTGCTCCCGAGGAATCGTACCCAGGGCTTCTTGCATGCTATGCAAGCACTCTCTCACTAATCCACATTCCCAGCCTCCTCATATTTTTCTTAATGGTAGTTTTTACATAAGTATGCTACCATTTTACTTCCTCAAGTTTAATTTTCTGAAGACTGGTTACTTCTAAGAAACCCTATCTTGTGTACCCCTGCCTGATTTGTGACTGTTCCTGCATTGTCCTCATAATAAAATGTAAATAAAGACTGCTGAGATCTTCAGTGTGCATCATATAAGGACACAGGCCTGGAACCCTGGAAGAGAAAGCAATGGGTCTGACATGAAGAGGATGATGCAGTAGGCGCAAGGATCATATCTGAAAAATAAATAAATAAATAAATAAATAAATAAATAAATAAATAAATAAATAAATAAATAAATAAATAAATTAGAGAAGCATCATTGCATACAGTATGTTTGAACTCAGGGAGGTAATATACACACATAAGTAAGTAGGGCACTGATTCATAAACGTGGCCTTCTCTTTTTGAAAACGTTTTTGAGGCTATCACATGGCTTAAACTCAGGGCATGATGCGTTCCTCAGCTGTTTTTCCCAAGGCTGAGGCTTTACCACCACCACAGCTCCACTTCCATCCATCTGGTCATTAATCGGACATAAGTGCCTCCCAGGCTTTCCAGCCTGGTCTAACCTGTTTCTTCTGCTTGGCTTTCTCTCTCAAAGCTCCATTTCTACCTTCTGGTCCACTGCTCCACTTCTGGTTTTCTGGTGGTTTATTGGACATAAGAGTCTCACAGACTTCCTGCTCAGGCTGACTTTGAAGGGCTATCTCTCAAAAAGGTTTTAAGCAGCTTTCCTCAAGGATTCACCAAGGAGCATCTCCACACAAACCTGGAGTCTAAATCTCGAGAGACACTAGAAAAGTGATGCATGAAGATGCTTCTAGTATATTCTAGATACTCAAGGTTGGAGACACACTACACTCCTAATTATTAGATCATTTTATAGGCAAAAGAAGCAATGCAGACAATATAAGGATCGCTCTAGCTTTTGGTCCTCCCATCTTGAGACAGTAAATTGCTGTAGCTCAATGCTAACTGACAGAGCTGGCATGTCCTGTGGACATTTGCACAGAAATTCTCTGACATTCATTTCTCACTTTTGGTTTCAAACCTATGAACAGATGTTAAGATGAGGAAGGAAAATCCTTCTTAGAGAAAGCAGCTATAATGGACATTGGGTAGTTAACTTATAAATTCATAACACTGGTATGACCATGTTAACAAGTCAGGTTTCCAGATTAAAAAATGAAGAAGAAAAGAAAGAAGGTGCCAGTGGCTTCTCATTGTAATCTGAGCTCCTCAGGAGTCTGAGATGTAGACAATCTGAGTTTGAATCCAGCCAGCGTAGGAAAGTCTATGACAATGTTATTTCTAAGAGATCACAGAAAAACCCAGAAATGTGGTTTTGACTCAAGGTTAATGCACTACCCTTTAGCACAAGGATCTCAGGAACAATGCCTAGGCTCATAGTTCAACACTAGGACCTGCCCCCTCAAAAATAACCTGCACCTCCATATCTTTGTATATGTATGTATGTATTCCTATAGGTGAAGCTCCAGAGTAGTTACGATGAATGGCACCAAGCTAGAAAATTTGTATCCAATAAAATGATTTCATAACAGAGACTGATTTCATGAAAGTGCATGTTCTGCGGCTCCCCTCACTGTTCCCAGTATAGCCTGAGGGTTTCTCTGCATCCCAGGCCTGCTGGAAGAAGTCTCCCTCATTGTCTGGACAGGCAGACAAAAGGCCTCACTTCTGTACAGCTATGTAACAAACAGCTCCATCTGTGTCAGATTGTGAGAATGAGTGTGAGTGGGCTCCGAAGGTCAGGATAAAGGTCTAATTTTAGCCCAATCTATTTCTTTCCCCAGTGCTCTGGTTTGACAGGAAGCCATTTGTGCCACCTCCCGTGGCAGGCCAAGTCCTGTGCACTTATCCTGCCATTGTGAGACTATATTCCGGTGTTCAGATACAGTGCTCAATATAATTCAGCAGTCCTTCTGGCAGACAACTGGGGCACTGAAACCCATGAAATGTTTCATTGAGGACGATGATGGGCCTATGATGTCTCTCCTAGGTTTCTGGAAGCTTGGGAAATCCAAGCACATATCTGATATCACAAAGCTTCCTGTCATCTAGGACTGTTAAGCTCTTCAGGTTTTGAAACATTTGACCTCTCCAAGTTGGGCCCTGGCTGGCTATGTTTGGGGGTTGAAAGCAGGGCTGGGGTGCTGACCATGAGCTCAGTGTAGAAGCCCGGTGCTTTACCATTTTGTCTAACAGCATCACTTCTAGTCTGTGAGTGTGTGTGTGTGTGTGTGTGTGTGTGTGTGTGTGTGTGTGTGTGTGTGTGTGTGTGTGTGTGTGAGTGTGAGCCCGCGTGTGCACAGGAGGTTGAACTCAGGTCCTGAGCACTACACATATTTTCTCTTGTACAAGGATACCCCTCTTCCACTTGAGCAACAGAGACACTTCAGGCTTCTTTTTAGTGATATGGTCCTGAGAAATCAAACCCAGGGTTTCATATATTCATATATGCAAAGCAATCTACACTCTACACATTCCCAGCCCTCTACTTTAGGTTTGTTAGTTTGTTTCTCTCTTCTCTTTATTGTTGTAGGAGTTGAAATCTGGGCCTGGGTACTGTCCTTGAACTCTTCTCCTCAAGTCTTGTGCTCTACCACTTGAGCCAAACACCACTTCAGCTTTTTGAGGGGTCCATCAGAGCTAAGTGTCTCAAGGACTTTCCTGCCCAGGCTAGCTTTGAACCATGATCCTCAGATCTCATCCTCCTGGGTAGCTAGGATGACAGACATGAGCAACAAGCACCCAGATTCCACTTTGGGTTTCTTAGTGGTGAATTGGAAATAATAGGCTCATGGAGATAATTGGAGATAATAGGCTTTTGTGTCTGGGATAGTTTGGAACCCAGATCTCAGCTTTCTGAGAAGGCAGGATGACAAACCTTAGCTATAGACCCCTAGGCTGTGGCCTCTGCTATAAGGGGATCCATGTCTCCACGTGGTAGAGCGCTAGTCATAAGCCCAAGAGGTAAGGGCCAGCACCTAGACCATGAGTTCAAGGTTCATGACTGAGAAAAAACAAAACAAAACAATTGTCTGCAGGAGACAACTTACTAGTCTTCAGTAATACATCTTTGTCCCTGCCATGGGGACATAAATGAGCCTCAATATTCTTGTCTGCATAATCATCTCAGTTGTGGAGATCTTATAAGGACCCAAAGAAAGAATGCACCCTGTGAAGGACACAGCACATTGCACTCTTTGCATGACTCAGCACACAGCATCCTTTGAAAGACTCAGCACACAGCACCCAATGCAGGATGCAGCAAACTGCACCCTGTGAAGGACTCAGCAACTAGCTCTATTCCACAAGCTTTCATTAGAATTAGGGTGCTTTTTATCAGTATCACCATTCTTGGAGGAACAGTTCACAAACCACACAAGTTCACATCTAATGGTTTAGTGTGGTGTTTTTTTGGGGGGGGAGTGGGGTTAGCCATGGGGCTTGAACTCAAAACATGAGGATACTATTCTAATAACATTTGATTAAGACTAGAGCTCTACCACTTCAAGCCATATTTCAAAGATTCTAGCAGACTTCCTGCCAAGTTTTAAAGGCCCTGAGCATCCAGGATATGGGGATAAGCCAGGGTAACTAGGATGATGGGGATAACCCATGGATCTGGGTTGCAGCAGTTTACATCTGGCTAAGTCAGGTTAGGTGGAAGCTGTCAGCTCCAGACTCCTAGATTGCCCTGTGATGAGGTATTTGAAGTCCTGTCCTTCTTGCCCTTCTATAGTTGCAGTTAAGACATTCTACTTTTTTTTGGCGGCAGTCCTGGGGCTTGAGTATGCGCTTTGACCCTGTTCCTAAGCATTTGTGCTCAAGGCTAGCACACAATTGAATGAAAGACAGCAGAAGGTCTGGGTTTTCTGTTTATGTGCACTGAGGAATCGAACTCAGAGCTTCATGCTTCCTCGGTGAACATTCAACCACTGAGCCCCAGGAGTGAATGAGATATAAATAGATAGAGATTGTTGTATAAAAATATTATATACACAAAAAGAGAGATGTCTGCATATTATTAAATTATAGATAGTATTACTACCAATTATTAGGCATTAAATTATGTCTCCATTTAATGATGTGTCCCAGTTAACAATTAGTAAAGCATTAATTAAAATTACTCAATATCCTGTTATTGTTTATCACATATGTACATACATTCCTACTATAATTATGTATTTTATAGAATGAGACATATTCCTATATATTATTAAATTATGCATCGTGTGTTACTACCAATTATTAGGTATTTGTGTTTCCATGAAATTTTTATTCTGTTAATGCTTAATAAAATATTAAACTTAATCCACGTCCTATAATTTTTGTGTCTAATTTTATCCTAGAATGATTCCCTACTAATTCAATCTGTTTTTCATTTATTGTAATGACAATTCTTCCACCTACGACATTTTTTTACATTTATTACATCCTATTACATAGCATATAGATTTGCATCTGAATTATACATCCTACCTGTCACCGAGCATTTTCAAAGAAAAAGAAAACATGTTTCACGCTCGGCTTCTCACATCTGAACTCACAGTCTACAAAGCCCAATTCATTAATGGGTAAGTGTCAGTATGCCAGCCTGGAGCATATTAAGCTGACTAGCATTTCCAGCACCTGAGATTGAGCCCTAAGAGTTGACAAAATAAGAACACATTGATATGCAGATTTTTTAAACTGTATTTTATTTTATTTGAGAACATACTGTACAGAGGGTTACAATTACATGGGCAGGATAATGCATACATTTCTTACCAAGCATTGCAGCCTCCTCCTTTGTTTACCCTTCACTTCCCTTCCCCGCCTCCCCCCTCCCCCCACCCAATTTTACCCCCCTCCCCCCACCCAATTATACCCCCCTCCCCCCCCACACCGACATTGTAAAGTTGGTTTTGACATGACATTTTGAACTTCTCATTGTTGCAATAGGTCCACCTGAATCCTTAAACGACTTGTTTGTCCCCATATCCTCCACATGTTATACTGACATCAAATATAGTGAAAGCGGGGGTTATATTGTGGGGGAGGGACATACAAAGCAACAAAGAAATAATCTTATAAATGCGTTAGAAACACATGCATGAAAGAAACGAAAACATTAAAATACATATTTAAGGGTTCATTTTCCTAACATCACATTATCTGACCTTTTCCGCTTGACTCATACCTATACTAGATATTGCAAATAAGGGAAACCATGGGACCTATGCTTCTTTGGGCCTGACTTACTTCACTTAATATAATTTTTTCCAAACCTTTCCATTTCCTAACAAATGGGGAAATGTCATTCTTTCTGATGGAGGCATAGAATTCCATTGTGTCTATATACCACATTTTCTTGATCCATTCATCTACTGAGGGGCATCTGGGTTGGTTCCATATCTTAGCTATGGTAAATAATGCTGCAATAAACATAGTTGTGCTGGTAGCTTTAGTGTGGTCTTGTTTGTAAACATTTGGGTAAATGCCCAAAAGTGGGATTGCTGGATCATAGGGGAGATCTATGTGAAGTCTTTTGAGGAACCTCCATACTGCTTTCCAAAGTGGTTGAACAAGTTTACATTCCCACCAACAATGAAGTAAGGTTCCTTTCTGTCCACATCCCCTCCAGCATCTGTTGTTGTTAGAGTTCTTGATTTTTGCTGTTCTAACTGGAGTGAGGTGATATCTCAATGTTGTTTTGATTTGCATTTCTTTTATGGCTAGGGATGTTGAACATTTCTTCATGTGTCTATTGGCCATTCTCCTGTCTTCTTCAGAGAAGATTCTCTTTAAGTCTTTTGCCCACTTATTTATTGGGCAGTTGTTTCTTTGAGGATTTGTTGTTGGGTGTTTTAATTTTTTGAGTTCCAAGTATATTTTAGATATGAGACCCTTGTCCCTTGTATGGCTAGTAAAGATCTTCTCCCAATCGGTGGGCTTTCTATTGATCTTGCCAGCTATGTCATTTGCCCTGCAGAAGCTCTGCAACTTTATGCAATCCCATTTGTCCAACCTTTCTTTGATTTGTTGTGCTTCTGGGTCTCTATTCAGAAAATTTTGACCTGAGCCAAGGAGACCTAGGGTTTCTCCTATTCCATCCTGTAATGTTTTCAGAGTGTCTGCTTTGAGTTCAAGGTCTTTGATCCATTTGGAGTTGATTCTGGTGCAGGGTGATATATAAGGATCTAGCTTTAATTTTCTACATGTAGTTAACCAATTTTGCCAGCACCATTTACTGAAGAGGCTGTCTTTCTTCCATTCTATTGTTTTAGCTTCCTTATTGAAGATTAGATGGCTATAGGTCTGTAGGTTCATTTCTGGGTTTTCAATTCTATTCCATTGGTCCTGAGGTCTGTTCTTATGCCAATACCAAGCTGTTTTGATTACTATGGCTTTATAGTAGAGTTTGAAATTTGGTATTGATATTCCTCCAGCAGTGTTCTTTCCGTTGAGGAGCGTTTTTGCTATTCGGGGTCTTTTATTGTTCCATATGAATTTTTGGATTGCCTCCTCTATTTCCTTGAAGAATGAGGGTGGAATTTTGATAGGTATCGCGTTGAATTTGTAGATAGCCTTGGGAAGTATTGCCATTTTCACGATGTTAATCTTGCCAATCCAGGAGCATGGGAGGTTTTGCCATTTTTTAAGTTCTGTGTTGATTTCCTTTTTCAAGATTTTAAAGTTTTCATCATAGAGGTCCTTCACTTCTTTGGTTAAGTTAATTCCTAGGTATTTTATTTTTTGTGGGGCTATTACAAATGGAGTTGCTTTCCTAATTTCAGCCACACTTTTCTCATTGTTGGCATATAGAAAAGCCATTGATATTTGGGGGTTAATTTTATAACCTGCTACTTTGCCAAAGTTTTGAATCAGCTTGAGTAATTTGGGAGTGGAGTCTATGGGATTCTTTAAATACAAGATCATGTCATCTGCAAAGAGGGAGACTTTTATTTCTTCTTTCCCTATTTGGATCCCCTTTATGTCTGCATCTTGTCTTATTGCTGTAGCTAGGCATTCTAATACTAGATTGAAGAGAAGTGGAGAGAGTGGGCATCCTTGTCTTGTTCCTGGGTTAAGAGGAAATGGCTTTAGTTTTTCACCATTGAGTATAATGCTGGCTGTAGGTTTGTCATATACAGCCTTTATTGTATTGAGGAATGTTCCATGGATTCCTAATTTTTCCAGAACCTTCATCATAAAGGGGTGTTGGATCTTGTCAAATGCTTTTTCTGCATCTATTGAGATAACCATGTGGTTCTTATTCTTGCTCCTGTTGATGTGATGAATAATATTAATTGATTTGCGTATATTGAACCAGCTTTGCATCCCTGAAATGAATCCTGTTTGATCATGGTGTATGATTTTTTGGATGAATTGTTGAAGTCGATTGGCCAAAATTTTGTTGAGAAGTTTTGCATCAATGTTCATCAAAGAAATGGGTCTACAGTTCTCTTTCTTTGATGAGTCCCTCCCTGGTTTTGGGATGAGGGTGTTGATGGCTTCATAGAATGTATTCGGTAGTGAGCTTTATCTTTCAATTTCATTGAAGAGTTGGAGGAGTATTGGTGTGAGCTCTGCTTTGAAGGCCTTTTAAAATTCCGCTGTAAAACCATCTGGTCCTGGACTTTTCTTAGCTGGGAGGTCTCTTATTGCTGTTTCTATTTCAATGCTTGATATGGGCCTGTTAAGCTGGTTTAACTCATCTTGGTTTAGTTTTGGCATGTCAATCTTTGCTAGGAAAAGGTCCATTTCTGTCAAGTTCTCAAACGTATTAGCATAAAGTTTTTAGAAGTATTCCCTTATAATGTTCTGAATCTTGGTTGTTTCCGTGGTGATGTTTCCATTCTCATCTCTGAGTTTATTAATTTGGGTGTGTTCTCTCCTTTTTCTGATAAGGTTTGCTAAGGGTCTGTCAATTTTGTTAAGTTTTTCGAAGAACCAACTCTTTGTTTTGTTGATTCTTTCTATAGTTTTTTTGGATTCTAATTCATTTAATTCTGATTTAATTTTGATTATTTCTTTCCGTCTACTGGATTGGGGTTTATCTTGCTGCTCTTTTTTAAGGAGGTTTAGATGTGTCATTAAATTGCTTGTTTCCGATCTCTCCAATTTGTTGATGTAGGAGCTCAGAGCTATAAACTTGCCTCTGAGTACTGCCTTTGCTGTGTCCCAGAGGAGCTGGTAATTTGTGTGTTCATTTTTGTTAAATAGCATGCACATTTGAATTTCCTTTCGAATCTCTTCCATGACCCACTCATGATTCAGCAGTGTGTTGTTCAGCCTCCATGTGATACTGGACTTTCTTTGGTGGCTTTTGGTGTTGAGTTCTAATTTTATTCCTTTGTGGTCAGAGAGAATGCAAGGTATAACTTCAATGTTTCTGAATTTAGACAAGTTTGCTTTGTGGCCTAAAATGTGGTATATTTTAGAAAACGTTCCATGTGCTGCTGAGAAGAACGTGTATTCTGATGCTGCTGGGTGAAATGTTTGGTAAATTTCTGTTAAGTCTAGTTGATCTATGCAGCTGTTTAGATCTGCGGTTTCTCTGTTGAGTTTTTGCCGAGTTGATCTACCTAGTGGGGAGAGTGGTGTGTTAAAATCCCCAACAATTAATGTCTTTGGATCTATATGGGATTTGAGGGAAAGTAGTGTTTCTTTGATAAATTTGGGTGCTCCATTGTTTGGCGAATAGATATTCAGAATTGTAATATCCTCCTGAAGGAGAGATCCTTTAATTAGTATGTAGCGACCTTCTTTATCTCTTCTCACGAATTTTAATTTGAAGTCTATTTTATCTGATATTAGAATTGCAACTCCCGCCTGTTTATGAGGGCCGTTTGCTTGGTAGATTTTGTTCCAGCCTTTAACCTTGAAAATATGTTTGTTTGTACGGGCAAGATGTGACTCCTGAAGGCAGCAGATAGAAGGGTCTTGTTTTTTAATCAAACTAGACAGTCTATGTCGCTTAATTGGAGAGTTCAGTCCGTTAACGTTAAGACATAGGACTGAGAGGTATTTGGGAGTTCCTGCCATGTTATCCACCTTCTTGGGGGCTGTGAAAACTGGGTTCTTCCTAAGGTTCTTGGATTCTCAGTTTGGGTGCAGTTTCTTGGCCTTTGTTGCGTTCTTGTTGGTTTTCTATGTGTAGGACATCTTTAAGAATCTTTTGCAGGGCTGGTTTGGTGGAGATGTATTGTTTCAATTTTTCTTTGGAAAAATTGGAAGGTTTTTATTTGGCCTTCAGTTATGAAGGAGAGTTTAGCTGGGTACAGTATTCTTGGTTGATCGTTGTTTGTTTTTAGGGCATGGCATACGTCATTCCAGGCTCTTCTTGCTTTGATTGTCTCTGCTGAGAAATCTGAGGTAATTCTAATTGGTATCCCTTTATAGGTGATTAACCTTTTCTCCTTGACAGCTTTAAGGATCTTTTCCTTGGTCTGTGTTGATCCTGTGTGGATTAAAATATGACGGTGGGATGTCCTATTCTGGTCTGGTCTATTTGGGGTTCTAAAAGATTCTTGTATCTGAATAGGCCTATCTTTTTGTATGTTTGGGAAGTTCTCTGCTAGGATCCTGTTAAACAAATTTCCTAGACCATTAACTTCTGTTTCTAGGTGCTCCTCTACACCCATTATCCTTAGATTGGGCCTTCTGATGGTGTCTTCCAGGTGTTGGATAGACCTATCATATTTCTTGGACTTGTCTTGGATGGTTGTATGTTCTTTCTCTATAATATCTAGGCTGTTTCAATCCCTGAGATTTGATCTTCTGCATGGTCTAACCTGCTGTCAAGACTCTCTACTTTGTTTTTTATCTCTTTTCCTTCTAATTGGTCAGCTTTGATGGCTTCAAGTTCTTTCTTGAAGCTCTGTTTTAGGTCTTGTATGAATTTCTTTACTTCCTTAATTTGGTGTTCAGTGTTTGTTCTCAAATCACTTAGTTGATTGGTTATGGTTTCTTTGGACTCCCATTCCTTCTGTTGGGTTCCATTCAGCATTCCCTTTGTGGTCTCCCTGACTTCCTTCAGCTCTTTGTTAATGGATTCCATGAATGCCTTTAGTGATCTTTATGTATTCTCTACCTGGTCTCTTAATTCGTGAATTACTCTTTGATTAGTTTCCTCCCTTCTGTGGGATTCCTGCAGTTCTCTGCCTGCTCACGCCATTCCTCCCTTTCTCTTTGAGTATTCTCAAGTTGTTCATGCAAATCCTGTATCAGTTTTTGAGAAGCTTCCTCACGCTTATGATATTCCTGTATAAACTTCTTGGATGCCTCCTCTCTCTCCCTATCACGCTCATACAGAGTCCTTTGTACATTGTCAAACTTCTCATTTATCATGTTTGCTATTAGTATTTGTAGAGCTATTTGGGAACTCTCCTCTGGATTATTCTTTATCTGTTCTAATCCCTGATTATCAAGTTTGGGAATTGAGATACCCGAATTTGCCATTTTTCTTGTGTTTTTCCGGCTTACTCGGCCCATTTGAGATAAAGATTGCACCAGTTTTGTCCTAGAACACTATCTTAAGGCAACCATCAACCAAAGTTTGCATTTGTACAGTCAATAGTCTACAGATACAATCTAGTTAAACAGATACATCTATTCAACATCAAACGACTATATGTTAAAGGACTTCGAACCGCAGAAAAGAATTTGGAAAACCAGAAATTATTAGGATTAGGGAGAGATGTGGGTAAAAAATAGGAATAGATTGGTGTGGGGAGGCACAGGGAGAGTTAACTATGTCCTAATCACAGTGCAGGAAATGGGTTGGGTAGGATGCAAGTTGAGAGAGAGAGAAAAAGAAGAGACGGAAAGGGGAATAAAGAGAGACCAGAAAAAGAATAGAAACATAAAAATTAATGTTATTAGAGAGGTTAAAAGACCGTCTATTTAGAGAGGAATGTGAATATGTTCAGAGAAGGGGAGGGACATAGAGGAGATGTGAAAAACTTTAAGGATGGGAAAGGGAGAAGAAAAGATCAGAAGTTCAGTAGAGCTAGATAAAAAACAAAAAGATAATTAAGAAAGAAAGAAAAAGAGAAAGAAGACAAGAAAAGAAAGGAAAACTCTCATTCACGTATTCCTAAAATAAAAATTATAAGATGATTAAAAAAAAAAGTTACTGGAAAACAATTATTTTTTCAGAAGAGGCAAAAATTAAAGATTAATGAAAGTTTTAGAAGGGAAAAAAATTTATATATATATATATATATATATATATATATATATATATATATATATATATATATATATATATATATATATATATATATATATATATATATATATATATATATATAAGGTAACAAAAAACAAAAAACAAGCAAAAAAAAGAAAAGAAGAAGAAGAAGAAAAAAAAAAGTCTTTTCATTTTTTTTGGGGGGGGGGAGGAGGGGGAAGATTCCTGTATCTCCCTTTTGTCTGCAACCAATCTCTTGTTGGAGTCTCTTGTTGGAGTCTCTGGTCAGCTTGAGGTCCTGTGGCTTGATTGGTTTCTTAAGTCGGTTGGTTGGAAGAGGCAGAAAAATGCTCTGCTTTACCCAAGATTTTGAGATCCCCCTCCCAGGTTAGTTTTCTGGGAGGGTGGTCTGCTTTGAGAGACAAAAGAGGGGGATGTGGTGATGAGGCTAGGTTCTGGGTAGAGTTGAGGCCTTTCAACAAACAGTAGCTTTTCCCTGGGGCTATTTTGTGATAAAGCTCACAGCGCCCAGCCTGGAGCCATTCTCAGGGTTTCTGTTTTTCAATTGATTGTGGTGGCTGCTAGAGGGAGGGGCAGCCTCTGGCTCTGGTTACCCAGTGAGGCAAGGCACTCCGATGGCTGGCGCCTGAGCTGGGTGACTTTTCCCTGGATGGAGCTGAGTCTGGCAGGTCACTTCTCCGTTAAGTTCTTGTGACCTGCTAAATGACTCATTTTATTCCAAGGCCTGAGCTGGAGCTAGCAGCTCCTCCGAGCTTTGTCGGTATCCAAGATGGAGATCACCGGTGCTGGGGGGGGAGGGGTGGCCTTCCCTCCTCTGCTCCTTGAGGAGTGAGGACGTCGGGCTTGTACTCACGCCGAGTCTTGGATCCTGGGTCGTCTCTGGTCTGCAAACAGCAGGATGAAGATGTCTGCTCCTTGTCGGTTCTTGTTGGTGTTGAGTAGAATCCGCTCGTCGGCTGCGTCTGGCTCCTTCGTTCCCGACTCTCTGTGTCTCAGGTATGACTCCGCGGCGGTGGTTGCCGCCGCCACCCCGCTGCCGGAGCGGCAGCTGATGCGTTTCCTTGGCTTCCCCTCTCTTGTCTAACTCTCTGTCCTGTGATGGCACACTTGGTGTGATTCTCTGGCTTAAGACTGTTCACTGGAACTCTAAAACTACTTTCTATGCGAGAGCTTGTTCAGATTCCAGCTTCTCCTCTGCCATCTTCCCGGAACTCTTCCCTGATATGCAGATTGTAGTACACAAATAAATATAGATCATTATAGAGTGCAGGTAATGTCTACACATTATTCAGCTATATAGGCTACATTCCTGCCAATTCTTGGGTGTTTGTTATGCCTTCATGTAATTAATATTATTGTTTTCAGCCTTAATTAATTATTAATTAAATCAACCACTGTCCTGAAACTATAGCATACATGTAATTAATAGTATTCTTTGAATGTGTCAAAAAGCATTCATTAAAATCCATTGGCCTCCTAAATTCACTCTAATTGTATAGTAGTATTCAGAAATAACTAATTCAACCTTGCTATTCATAATCTTCCATCGGTATTCCTATGACTAGGAATGAGACTCTTAGATCTCTTAGGGGTCAGGACCGGGCTTCAAACACAGGGCCTATGTTGCTGTGTTGGCCTATGGCTTCCCTGGTAGCCTGCCAGCTTTCAGCAATGCCAGGTTACCAACATTTTTCAACCGTGTCATTCAGACCCAGTATGGTCACCTAGCAAAGAAAAAAATGTAAAATTGGCAGCCATCTGCAAATTGCCAGTGTTTTTTTCTGTTTTGCATTAAATTTTTTTTCCTGTCAGCCATTGGGACCCAGGAACCCAGATTCGGCTATGGGTCCAGTGGCTGCACCCCAGCCTAGAGTGATCAAACCTGAGGCAGAACTGCCACTACCTGAGTTCAAGCTCAGTGCTTGACAAAATAAAAATACATACGGGAGTTCCAGGAAGATGGCAGAGGACAAGCTGGAGGCTAAACAAGCTCTCACATAGAAAGCAGTTTTAGTGCTCCAGTGAACAGTCCTAAGCCAGAGAATCACACCAAGTGTGCCATCACAGTACACAGAATTAGGCCAGAGAGAGAAAATCCAGGCAAGGAAACAGATCTGTCCACTTGTCAGCAGCCACCGCTGTGGCAGCTGTGGCTGCGGTGGCGGCTCTGGCCGCCATACCTGCAACACAGAGCGTCCAGGACAACAATTCCAGATGCAGCAGGCCAGATGATTCTACTCAACACCAGGAAGAACTGACAAGGAACAGACACCTTCATCCTGCAGATTGCATACCAGAGACTACCCAAGAACCAAGACTCTGGCATGAGTAGAAGCCTGACATCTTCACTCCTTCTCAGGGAGCAGAGGAGGTAAGAACATCCCTCCCCTCCCCACTACCAGAGATCTCAATCTTTGATACTGACAAAGGCCTGGCTGAGCAGCTAGCTCCAACTCAGGCCTTGAAATAAAACAAAAGTAATTTACCAGGTCACAGGAACTTATTCTGACATTCCAGGCTCAGCTACACCCAGCGGAAAGTGATCCAGCACAGCTGAGAAAGCTCCACCAGCCCCAGGAGTGGCTTTCTTCACTGGGGAAACAGAGCCAGAGGCTGCCCCTCCCTATAATAGCCTTGAAAATCAATTGACATTCAGTAAACATAAACCCTGAGAATGGCTCCAGGCTGTGCTCTGTCAGTGTCTCAGAAGCTAGCCCTCCAGGGAAAAGCTACTGTTTGCTAAAAGGCCTCCACCCTACCAGAAACTAGCCTCATCACAGCATCTCCAAACTAGAAGAAACAGCCATCTCCCTCTTTTGTGAAACTCAAAGCAGATCTCCTTCTCATTGAACTAGCCTGGGAGGAGGATCACAAAATTCTGGGTAAACAGAGCATTTTTCTGCCTGCTCAAACAAACTGACTTAAGAGACCAACCAAGACACAGGAAAATCAAACACCACAAGCAGACCAGAGACTCCAACAAGAGACAGTTACAGACACAAGGGAGATACAGGATCTACCCATCCCCACCAAAAAATATCAAAGAATTCTTTTTTTGTACATTATATAATTTTTTAAACTTTTTAAAATGTTAATTTTTATCTTTAAAAATATTTTTTATTAACTCTTTTTTTCTTGCTCTTATCCTTTTTATTTTAAGGGTATATGTGTGTGCGTGTGATTTTTTTTCTTTTTATTCATTTTTTGTTTAGCTCTACAGACTTTTGATCCTTTTCTTTCTTTCTACTTTCTTTCTTTCTTCTTTTCTTCCTTCCTTTCTTTCTTTGTTTCTCATTCTTTTCACTTTCCCTCTCTTTCGTTCAACTTTGTGTGACTTAATTGCTGTTCTGCTCATCCTCAGATATACCTGTAGTCGATTATTAGACATTATCCCCCATTTTGAACACACTTAATCCAGAAATTTATTACTCAGTTCAAAACCTCTTAGACTTAAATTCCTTAATAGCAGTATTACTTCTATGTACCTATATGATATTTTAAGCATTTTTATTTTTAAGTTTTTCACATCTCATTCTATCCCTCCTCTTCTCTTATCCTATCCTCGTTCTTCTCTGAATATTACTTTGTTAATTTGCATAATTTATGTGTTTCACTTTTAATTTTTAATTTTTGTTTCCATTTTTTCTTGCTCTTTTTTCTTTCTTTCTTTTTTTCTCTCTCTCTACTATCATTCTATCCAACCTATTTCCCACTTAGATATTAGTATTTAGTCAAGTTAACTCTCCCTCTACATTTCCACATCCCTCTATTACTATTTTTACCCACATATCTCCCTTAACCTAATAATGTCTGCTTTGCCAAAATCTTCTTTGCAGTTCACAGCACACTAATACATAGTTGTTTGATGTTCAATAGATATATCTGTTGAACTAGATTGTATCTGCAGACTTTTTACTTTGCAACTACAGACTTTGGTTGATGCTTGCCTTAAGATAGTGTTCTAGCACAAAACTGGTGTTTCATTCATACCAAATGGGCAGAACAAACCTGAAAAACACAAGAAAAATGGTAAATCCAGGTATCTCAATTCCCACTCTTGGTAATCAGGGGACAGAACAGAAAATGAATAATCCAGACGAGAGCTCCCAAAAAGCTCTGCAAACACTACTGGTAAACATGGTAAATGAAAAGATTGAAAACCTGCAAAGACTTCATGTGAGCGTGATAGTGAGAGAGAAAACAAACGAAAGATCAATACAGGAATATCATGAGCCTGAGGAAGCTACTCAAAGATTGATACAGGAATTGTATGAGCAGTTTGAGAATACTCAAAGAGAAATAAAAGAATGGTGTGAGCAGGCTGAGATCAGTCAAAGAGATAGACTGGAATTGCGGGAGTTGGCGTAGAAGAGACAAAGAGAAAGTCAGGAATGGTGTTAGGAGGCTGAGAACACTCAAAGAGAACTACAGGAATTGAGTGAACATAAGGAAGCTAATCAAAGAGTGATACAGGAATTGAGAGAGCAGCATGAGAATACACAAAGATCACTAAAGGCATCCATGGAATCTATAAACAGAGAGCTGAAAGAAGTCAGGAAGTCCACAAAGGGAACACTGACTGGAACCCAACAGAAGGAATGGGAGTCCAAGGAAAGCATAACCAATCAACTAAGTGACTTGAGAATAAACACTGAACATTAAATTAAGGAAGTAAATAAGTTCATAGAAGATCTAAAACAAAGCTCTAACAAAGAATTGGAAGCCATCAAAGCCAACCAACTAGAAGGAAAAGAAATAAATAACAAAGTAGAAAGTCTTGACAGTAGGTTAGACCATGCCTAAGATCGAATCTAGGCGGTTGAAGACAGCCTAGATATTATAGAGAAAGAACATACAACCATTCAAGAAAAATCCAGGAAATACGATA
The DNA here is from genome assembly GCF_024711535.1 of Dipodomys merriami. Lineage (NCBI taxonomy): Eukaryota > Metazoa > Chordata > Mammalia > Rodentia > Heteromyidae > Dipodomys > Dipodomys merriami. The sequence goes on along the minus strand of NW_027202740.1, from coordinate 119,242 downwards.
GATCTATTCAACACACGGAAGACACCATCAGAAAGCCTAATCTGAGGATAATGGGTGTAGAGGAGCACCTAGAAACAGAAGTTAATTGTCTAGCAAATTTGTTTAACAGGATCCTAGCAGAGAACTTCCCAAACATGTAAAAAGATAGGCCTATTAAGATACAAGAAGCTTTTAGAAATACAAATAGACATGGCCAAAACAGGACATCCCACTCTCACAGTATAATCCTTGCAGGATCAACTCAGACCAAGGAAAAGATCCTTAAAGCTGTCAAGGAGAAAATATCAATCACCTATAAAGGGAAACCAATTAGAATCACCTCAGATTTCTCAGCAGAGACAATTCAAGCAGGAAGACCTTGGAATGATGTATGCCATGCCCTAATGACAAACAAATATCAACCAAGAATACTATACCCAGCTAAACTCTCATTCATAACCCAAGGTCAATGAAAAATTTAAACAATTTATCTCCACCAAACCAGCCCTACAAAATATTCTTAAAGATGTCCTACACGTAGAAAACCAACAAGACCACAATAAAGGCCAAGAAACTAAACCCAAACTGAGAATCCAAGAAGCATAGGAAGAACTCAGTTGCCTCAGCCCCCAAGAAGGTGGATAAAATGGCAGGAACTCCCTAATACCTCTCAGTCCTATCTCTCAACATTGATGAACTTAACTCTCCAATTAAGCTGAATAGACTGTCTAGTTCCATTAAAAAGCAAGATCCTTCCATCTGCTGCCTTCAGGATTCACGTCTTGCTCATAAAAACAAAAACATTTTCAATATGAAAGTCTGGAACAAAATCTACCAAGCAAACGGCCCCCATTATCAAGTGGGAGTTGCAATACTAATATCAGATAAAATACACTTCAAATTAAAACTAGTGAGAAGAAATAAAGAAGGTCACTACACACTAATTAAGGGATATATCCTTCTAAATATCTTTTCACCAAACAACGGCGCACCCAAATTTATCCAAGAAACACTACTTTCCCTCAAATCCCAAATAGATCCAAGGACATTAATTGTTGGGGACGTTAGCACACCACTTTCCCCACTAGATAGATCAACTCGGCAAAAACTCAAAAGAGAAACTGCGGACCTAAACAACTGCATAGGTAAATTAGATTTAACAGACACCTACCGAATATTTCAACCAGCAGCATCAGAATACATGGTTTTCTCAGCAGCACATGGAACATTTTCCAAAATAGACCACATTTTAGTCCACAAAGCAAACTTGTCCAAATCCAGATACATTGAATTTATACCTTGCTTTCTCTCAGAACACAAGGGAATAAAATTAGAACTCAACACTGAAAACCACCAAAGAGGGTCCTGTAACAACGCAAGGACCCAGAACAACACACTGCTGAATCACGATTGGTTCATGGAAGAGATTAGAAAGGAAATTCAAGTGTTCATGTTATTCAACAAAAATGAGCATACAAACTACCAGCTCCTCTGTGAAACAGCAATGGCAGTACTCAGAGGCAAGTTTATAGCTCTCAGTTCTTACATCAACAAATTGGAGAGATCTGAAACCAAAAATTTAATGAGACATCTGGGCCTCCTTGCAAAAGAGGAGTAAAATAAACCCCAATGCGGTAGACGAAAACAAATAATTAAAATTAAATCAGCATTAAATGAATTAGAATAAAAAAAAAACACAGAAAGAATCAACACAACAAAGATTTCATTCTTTGAAAAAATCAAAGTGATTGACAGACGCTTAGCAAATCTTATCAGAAAAAGAAGAGAACACACCCATAATATGTATTATAATTTAGGTCAGGTGGTAGGAAAGGAAGTGGAAAACAATACTACATCCAGTAAAGCTGACATTCCTATTACATCACTAAGGAAGTAGTGTTAAGACCTGCAGGACTCATAGGGTTGTTGCATGTGACATTACTATGTAAAACACCATTAACTATCATCTCAGACATCCATAACATTCTGCTTTCATTTTCAAGATCAAGAGCCGAATATCTATGACTTTTTATTAATTGGGTGTGTTTCATAGGAAGGAAGAAGGAGGATTTGGTAGTTGATGATGGAAAAAATATATGTATTATCTCCTTGTCCAAATTTTTTGCAGTTTTATTTATTTATTTTTCTTCTTTATATTATTTTTTATTGTGAAAATACTGTTCAGAGGGGTTACAATTACATGGGCAAAATAATGAGTACATTTCTTAGCAAGCATTGTAGCCTCCTCTTTTGATTCCCCTTCCTATCCTTTCCCATCCTCCCCCTGTCCCTCCACACAATCCTCCCCGCTACCCTCCCCCACCAAAGTTGTAAAGTTCATTTTTCGACATAACGTCTTGTATATCTCATTGTTACAATGGGTCCACCTGTATCTCTATTTAAACGAAGTTTTGCAGTTTGAAAAAGTGCTACTGATGAACTCACACTTACATCTAATTGACTTGCTGTCTGCACAAGATGCATATAAATGAAGATATTTATTCTGTTGGATAGTCACATATATTAACAAAATCTATTTCTGGAAAATAAAAGATACTAGGTAAGAAATTATAAAGTATTGTCTTTAAAATGGTTTATTTTCTTGGAGAACAAAAAGTAGTATTGAAATGATTAGTCCAGCTTTCTTCGAGATTTTATGCTGTCTCAGTATCAAAATGTTCTCTAATTCCTGTAACATCCAAGCATATAAAACATGATTTGAAGATCTCAGTAGTTTTAGAAACAAAGGTACATAATACCTTCCTTCCTGCAGAGACCTGTGAGCACAAGTATGATTGCTTGTATTATAGTTCTCTTTTTTTTCTCTTTATCTCAAGTGTTGCAAATCTTGGTATATTACTCTATGTGTTGCATCAGCTTCTGTAGGTGAGATTTACCTCTACCTGCAATGTCAAAATGGGTTATGTGAGTTATTTCAGCTTACAAAAGTGAACCAGAATTGGAGAAAGATTATTTCTAGGGGAAGATTTCTATCTCATTGTCTGTGTCTAAAAGCTAACTTGTGTTCCCTTAGCCATAAAAATAGCATATTTCAGAAGGAGTCTTCCTTCAATTTATATACTGGAAGAATATAGCATGTGAAATTGAAGCAAAACTCAAATACAGCCTCATACATATAACACAGGCAGAATTATGCTAATATTACAATGTGATATTAAGATGTTAGTTTCTTACCATCTTTGTATACCATTATGATAGTTGACTATAGCACACCAGAATTAAACAAATCCTAACCAAGAACTTAACAAATAGATAACATTTTCTGTAGGAAATTATTACAATATTTTATAAATAAGCATTGTCCATGTGATCACTTGTAGGGTTATCTTTTCTATAGATGGGTTTAATCACTCTAGAGCATTGTATCTAATATCCATTATCATTATCCAGACCTTGTGATTGTGACGAGGAAGAATAAAATATCTAGATTTCTTTTTCTCTTTCCCTCTTCTCCTATTTCTACTGTGAATTCTCATCCTTTCTCCAAATTCGATTAATAATGGAAGAATGACACATTGTGGATATCAAGCAAAAGGCTTCAAATCAAGAATTTCATTCTTTCAGAAACAGATGAAGTAAATCAGAGTGGCCCAAGGAAGAATAAAATCAGGATTCTTTCTCCTCTCTGGCTTTCACCTTAGAGTCTGAACATGACTGTAAATATCTAATAAACCATTTCCCTCAACTAATTTTTTAAAAATATATGTTTTTAAATAAGTGATAATTTAAAAATAAATAGTAATTTGGTGTTTGTTTTTGGGAGGCATGAAATAAGACTGCATTAACAATGTGTGAGTTGAGAGACTAATTTATATCAGAATCTTATATAATGAAAAATAGACAATTTTAAGATAAATAGCTTGTAGATACATTTTTAATGTGATATACCCACAAGGTCATCAATTTTTTTCCTTTCCTCTCCATGCTGATTCATCTTCAATAAACAGTTCATGTAATTCAAATGGCTGCCTTTCTTTCAAAAATAGATTAGACCCAAAAAAGTTAGGAAAAGAGAACCAGTATTGGGTGATGCATTCCTTAAAAATAGCAGTCAAATAAATAATAACCATAATTCCAAATTAATAACAATCAAATGCTCTTGAAAAGAGAAGATTGTATGCAGAATATATAAAATGTGATAGTTCCAGAACTGCTTCAGGCATTCATGATTTCTAGTACATGACAATGTTTTAATCAGGATTAATTGCTTTCAGGGACTAAATTTTTTCTAGTTATATTTCATTGAAGAAATATCTTGTTCAGGTTAATGAAAGGATAACAGGTTAGAATAGAAAGAATGCTACACACACATTGTACATAGCAAAATACCTTCACAGAATATCTGTCTTTCCCACATACCTAATCCTTCAAATGTAGATTTGTATTATAATATGTTTGTAAAATAATAACCTCTCATTACCTAAGGAGAACAAATTTGAATAATTATCATATGGGGAAAGTATACTCAAAGGTAGTTAAAAGTCCCAGGTGTAGTTCAAAAGGGACATGATTAGGTAAGAACCATCAGAAAGATATAAAGATGCCACATTAGAAGATAAAGGAAAAAATAACAACCCAGATTCTGAATTTCTGGGAAGCAGAACAGGAGATAAATGTCTTTTCCATTAGAATCATTTGAAAAATATTTTAGCTCTGTGGGTGTCTCTATTTTAATCTAGTGAGACTTCTTTTAGATTTCTGTCCTTTAGAACTGTAAAATGGTAAAGACGGATTATTTAAGCCAAATAACTTGTAGAAATACTTTACAGCAGATTTGGTTTAGTAAATTAATTCAACTACAGCCTTTTCCTAATGAAACTACAGGGACACCATATTTCCTAGTTTCTGAGAATAAGAAAAAGTTGCCACCAGCTTAGTACACATGTATGATGTACATACTACTAAGGGCCTTGAATTAATGAAGTCTCGAAATACTAAATAATATCTAAATAAGAAGCTCCCTATCTTTATTTTCATATTTGAGGATCACTAAGTACCAATATTATGTAGAAGGCTAAGGTAAGAATATGGAAATGAAATCTGTTTGCTAATATTATAAAGATAATTTATGTCATGTTGAGTTAGAATTTCTAAAGTAATTAAAAAAGGTAAAACAGAAACAGAGAAATTAGAGAATCCACTAAAGTTATGGTCATCAAAGGATGGTATAGAATATTATAGGAACATTAGATGGTGAAAAAGAAGATAACAAAAATGAGTCCCCTGGAACAATGTGAAACAAAATCTACACCACAGATTGTCATATAGCTAGAAAATAGTTTCCACTATGCTGTCTTTGATATTTAAGGTTTGCTTACACAGCAACTTTCACCTCTTAGGAAATGACCTTTATTAATACTCAAGGCTTTGCGGCTTATAACCCAGAAACAAATAATGCTTCTAAATTTAAACAAGCATGATACTAAGTGTAACCTAGGCTATAGCTGATAAATAAGAATGATCTTCGGGAATAGTGAAACAGTCTTGAAATTTTTCATACCTTTCCTCTTCTCCAACATGAGAAGTTCTATTCAAGATATGTAAAACATTAATAAAGGATTTTTATATTTTTTATTGTTCACTCCAAAGCAAATACACTTTCCTCTTTGCAAGCCTGACTTTGGAAGAGTCACACCCTCACGATTATTTTATAGACAAAATTTTACTGCTTTGGCTTAGGTGTTTTCCTGCCTTTGGGTGTTGGTCTCTATTATTTTGGCAACTCCATGGAAAAACAAGATAAATCCATTACGCTTATATTGAATTGTTCAAAGTCAAGATGTCTTCAAACACAGTTTTCTGTTATCTTCTTCATTGCTAATTAAAGTTTAATTATTGCTCTTTAAATGCAACAAAAACGTGATACTTTAATGTATATTCTCATTGAAACTGGTGATTAGAGGAGTATCTGTGATTGCTTTTTTAATTGTTTTCAAGTATTTTCTATGTTGCCTTTGTTGCGGTCTTCTATCAGGAACAGAGGGTTACCCAAAAAGATCTTCCTAAGATATAAGATGTTAGGCAGAAAAAACTAGATGTATAATTAAAGATTTTCATCTCTTAAGAGACTGCAAAGCTCAGAAGACATTTTGCTATTATTGACATGGTTAAATGACTTGAATGTTTTGGATCTTAAACTAAGTGAAATTCATGTAAAATGTTACAGTTTTTCCAAACAATGATTATAGCTTATACTTTTTTGCTCCAATGAGATGAAATCTCTGATAAGGTTGGAGGGTATATCGATTTTAGGGTACAAGGGTTAATGTTAAAAAGCAAAGTGAAATTCCTAAAACAGCACTGCCTAACACATATCATTTAATTATACTTACGGTATATAAGTATTTAAACATACAAATATGAATTGAGTGACAAATATGTGATTTACCAAATTCAATGACAACTAAATCCAGAAAAAAAGTCTCTATATTTATATAAACTAGTATATCTAGTGAGGATTTAAAATTTTTAGAATAGATATTTTAACATTTATGTCAAAATATTTATTTTAATTGTTTATTTTTAGTCAGTTGTGGGGCTTGAAATCTGGGCCTGGACACTGTCCCTCAGCTCTTTAGCTCAAGACTAGTGCTCTACCCCTTGAGCCACTGTCAGTTTTTTGGTGGCTCATTGGAGATAAGAGGGTCGTCGACTTTCCTGCCTAGGCTGGCTTTGAACCATGATTCTAAGCTTTCAGCCTCCTTAGTAGCTAGAGTTACAAGCATGAGCTACTGGCTCCTAGATACATAATTATTTTTTACATATTTCTAAAGTATTGAGTGGTAATCCCATTTATTTATATATTGTGTAATGATAAACTCCATCATACCCATTAATTTCTGCATGTAACGTTTCTTTTTAGTGAGAATATACTAAAACGTATCTTCTGGGTGTGATGAAATTTTTATTCTTAACTATAATAACTTTGTTTCTTGTGGTATACAATTAATATATTTACTTTTACTCAAAGAAGTCTGCTAATTTAAGTTAAATCAAACGTGATTTGTAAAGTGAAAGTAATTTATGGTTTCATTGATTGTTTTAAGAAAACAATTATGCCTTTTGCTTTCAATTATATTTCTGTGGGAATGTGTGACACTCATTGATTTAACTTTAAAATTAATAACAGTTATATTATATCAAGTTGATTCAAACTTGTATTTGAAAATTGTACACTTAATACAAGTATACTTCCACTTTCCTCTACCACATAATTAAAATAACAGTAAAGTAAAGATTGCTGTTAGCCATTCATGTGTATAATCCTAGAACTCAGGAGGCTGAGACCTGAATATTTTAGTTCAATGTCATTCCAAACAGATAAAATGTGAAAACTTATCTCCAATTATCCAGCAAGAAACATAAGGTGAGCATGTGACTCAAGGATAGAGTGTCATCAGCCATGAGCAAAAAATACAAGGGAGACCATTAAACATCTAGTTCAAGCCCTAAAAATGACATATACACACAACAACAACAAAATGTACTATGATTATCAATAATGAAGACAAAATAGTAAAAAAAGATCCTGAGAAATATGTAAACATCTGGAAGACAGAAATCATTTGACAGAATTTTGATTCATGAGAGGGAAAAGTCACAGCCTCATTAGTACAATCTCATTGTAGTCATTTGTGTTGAAACCCGGATACTGGGTAACATGTGAAAGAGTAGATTGGATTACCTGACATAGGAGAAATTGCCTGTGACTATGTACCATCCCACTCGGCAATATTTAAAATAGTGCTTGTTAATTTAAATAAAACTTATTGTTAGAGACTGTTTGGTCCACACAGACTGAGGTCCTTATTTTGAGGCTTCAGACCAGTGCTTTTGTTTATAACCACTCCTGTTTTACCCATCTTCCCTTGTGCAGCTATACCTTACTTAGCTGGCACCAAGCCAAGTCTTTGAACTAGACACTCCTGACTTAATGCCACCCTTTCTCCAGCTACAACTCATTTCACATACTATCTCTGTCTTAGCATTAGTTGTTTGCTGACTAATCCCCATCAGAAAACACTTATATTCATGTAAACCCACTATAAATAACCTAGTTAGAAAAGGGAGAAAGGGTTTAGCATTGGCTGAGGCTCTTATCTGTAGGTTTGCTCCCTAATAAATCTGTGCTACACTATCTCTTTTTTTCATGGCTTTTGAGTCTGACAAATGATTGATTTGGTTTGATGTAATCCCATTAATCCAGATTTACTTTGGAAATTTTGACCTATTCCAAGGAGCCCTCATGTTTCCCCTAACTCTTCCTGTAAGATTCCTAAGGCATCTGGACTTACATTGAGCTCTTCAATCCATTTGGAATTGATTCTGGTGCAGGAGGATATAAAATGATCTAATTTCAGTTTTCTTTGTACAGCCAGTTAAACCAATTTTTTGAAGAGGCTGTTTTTCTTCCATCCTGTGTTTCTGGCTTCCTTATTAAAGATTATGTGCCTATAGGAGTGGATTCATTTCTGGATCTTGAATTCTGTTGCATTGATGGAATTCTGTGCTTCCATGGGAAAGAATGGTATTACCCAATTCTGAAGAAATGGAAAGACTGGGGGGGGGGGTGGAATGTTATTAAGTGAAATAAACAAGATCCAATTAAATATATGCTGCATGGTTTTCCTCATTTCTAATAACTAGATATGCCCATAAATCTACAAGTTAATCCAATAGATAGTAAAAGACAAATAATTAAACTTGGATATTATTAACAGCACTCTAAGCATTCACATGGCAAGAACAAGGGAAGCTATTCTTAGGAGAGGATCACAATGGCTTAATAGCTATGTGCATATGAACAGATAAATGTTGTTTATTGCAATGAACTCTAAGAATCAATTATATATATGAAATACTTATATCTATATATAATTTCAAAATATGTCACAAATAACTGACTTCTCTGTAAACTCAAAAGCAAATTTCTAAGTTTAGAAGATAAAATTGAGTTTTCAACACATAAAATAAAATACATAGGGGAAAAGGTGGGAGAGAAAATATAAGATGAAAAGTATAATAGCTAACTATTGAAGAATTCATAAACAATTTTCAAAACTATACAAGAGAGCTTAAGTACAGCTAAGTTGTAGAACGAGAGTAATATATACAAAGCCATGATTTCAATCTCCAAACCTAAAGGTCTAATGATAAGTTAATAAATAGTAATAATACAATATTTACTTGAAATAAATGCTTTTATATTAGAGAGGCCTGAATCCTGAAACAGTAAACAAAATACTGTCAATTCTTCTATCCAATGAAATGAAACCAAGAATGAAGAGAAAATATTTTCTTTTTATCCATTCCTTTCATTTTCTGTTTTCTTCTTTTCTTTTTCCTTTGGCACTACTGGTGCTTGAAATTGCTAAGGCTCTCACCACTTTAGATTATTTTTCAGGCAAAGCCTCCCTTGAGCAATGATCTCTTACCTATGGCTTCCACATCGTGAGATTACAGGAATATTACACTATATCTAGCTTTCTTTGTTTTTGTAGTTGTTTTACGAATTTTTTTTGTCAAAAGTGTCCATTATATCAGTCTTCTAAATCTCTGCCTCCTAATTAGCAAGGAATATTTCATCTCAAGTTTGGGAGCAAACTTGTTTTTAATGTAAACATTCAATATTGACATCTGTTTTCCAGATATCATTAAATTATATTGAGGTTAGTATGGATCTTTATGATGTTGTAAGAACACACATAATTCCCTTGAATTTTTTTCCAATTTATTTAAGTATTTCTATTATACATCACAAATACGACATTAATATTTCACAAGTACCTTATGGAGACTTCAGTTACTTTATTTTGTGACATATTAACCTCAATATAATTTTATCAAGTCTATATGAATATACAATATTTACAGATACATTATTTAGAGAATTAATTCATAATGTTTACTTTTAATATTTTTTGGTAAGTACTTGGGTTCAAATTCAGAGCCTTGCATTTGCCAGGCAGGCACCTTACCACTTGAATCATGCCACATCCAGTAATTTTTGCTTTGATAATTTTTGATATAGAATCTTGCATTTGTTTATTCCTAGGCTACCTAGATACTGAAATTCCTAGTTGTATGTCCAGTAATAGGTAGGATGACATCCACACATTGGCACATCCAGATTTTATTGATTGAGATGGAGGTCTCTTGTATGTTTTTCAGTTTGACCTTGAACTGCGACTATCCAAGTTTCTATTTTCAGAGTAGCTAGGATTATAGGTATAAATCACCTCATTTGGCTTCTATTATTTATGTTTATGAAAAGTCTGAAAATATGAGAAAATCATCTAGAGGTTACTGCCATACCAGATTCTAAGTTATTCATTTGTTTGTTCTTTCACAAACTGTTATGTGGCAAACTATTTTATATAGTAATATGGCACATCAATAATACAAATATATATTGCTAATGCCATTTTAAACAGCTGTGATGATCTAATTTCTACTTGTGGATTTGTTTCCTGGGAAAACATCCTGAGTACATAGGTCAAAAATTTGATATTCCTAACAAACAAAAATTTGCTTCCATTATGATCAGCAGTTTGCAAAGAGGGGTTCCATGCCTGTAGAGGAGACTGGTCACAGGGGAATTCCCTGCTGTAACTCTAAAATATATCTTATCTTTTCAAACTAGCAGAATGGTAAAATTTGTCAAAATTATTATATGGGAACATTCTTGATCTGATAAAGAGTACTGCATTAGAATGAAAGTATTCCCAGTTGCTCTGAAATCAGGCAAAGATGTGATTAATTTTTATTCAAACACATAGGGGTTCCGTGAAGATGGCGGAGGAGAAGCTGGAGTCTAAACAAGCTCTCGCAAACAAAGCAGTTTTAGAGTTCCAGTGAAGAGTCCTAAGCCAGAGAACACACCAAGTATGCCATCACAGTACAGACAGTCAGGCCAGAGAGGGAAAATCCAGTCAAGGAGACACATCTGAGCTCTTGCCAGCTGCTGCTGCAGCAGTGGCAGCAGTGGCAGCAGCGATCGCAGGCACCATACCTGAACCACAGAGAGTCCAGGACGAAGGAGCCAGAAGCAGCAGGCGAGCGGAATCTACTCAACACCAGCAAGAACCGACAAGGAGCAGACATCTTCATCCTGCAGTTCACAGACCAGAGATGATCCAGGAACCAAGACTCGGCATAAGTATAAGCCTAACATCCTCACTCCTTCTCAGGGAGCAGAGGAGGGAAGGCCACCCCTCCACCTCCCAGTACCGGAGATCTCCATCTTGGATACCAACAAAGCTCAGCGGAGCTGCTAGCTCCAACTCAAGCCTTGGAATAAAACGAGTCATTTAGCAGATCACAAGAACTTAACGGCGGCGTGACTTGCCAGACTCAGCTCCACCCAGGGAAAAGTCACCCAGCTCCGGCTCTAGCCCAAGGAGTGGCTTTCTTCACTGGGTAATCAGACCCAGAGGCTGACCATCCCTCTAGCAGCCACGACAATCAATTGAAATTCAGTAAACAGAAACCCTGAGAATGGCTCCAGGCTGGGCTCTGTGAGTTTTTCACAAACTAGCCCCCGGGAAAAGCCACTGTTTGTTGAAAGGCCTCAATTCTACCCAGAACGTAGCCTCATCACTGCATCCCCCTCTTTGGTGATATTCAAAGTAGATCTGCCTCCCATTGAACTAGCCTGGCAGGAGGATAGCAAAATCATGGGTAAAGCAGAGCATTTTTCTGCCTGTTCGAACAAACTGACTTAAGAAACCAACCAAGCAGCAGAACCACAAGCAGACCAGAGACTCCAACAAGAGGCTGTTTATGGACACAAGGGAGATACAGGATTTTTCCCACCCCTCCCAAAAAAATCAAAGAAGTTTTTTCTTCTTTTTTTTTTGGTACCTTATATAAATTTTTTTCTCTTTTCTAAAACTCTTTTTAATCTTTAATTTTTGCCTTTTTTGAAAAAAAATTGTTTTCCAGTAACTTTTTTTCCTCTTATAATTTTTATTTTAGGGATATGTGTGTGTGTTTTTCTTTCTTTTTTTGTTTTCTTTCTCTTTTTTTCTTTTTAAATTATCTTTTTGTTTTTTGTTTAGTTCTACTGAACTTCTGTTCTTTTTTCTTCCTTTCTTATCCTTTTCACCTTTTTCTCTCTTTCGTTCTTCTTTATGTGACTTAATTCTTGTCCTGCACATCCTCAGATAAACCCATAGTCTATTCAAACACAAAGCAATGAAGAAAAATATAAAATTCTTGTCAAATAGCTTTTATTCATAATATATAAAGAACTCTTAATACATGAATCATACAATAAATAACCCAATTAAGCAGATACAGAGAGAAGGCAAATAAGCACATCAAAAACCCATACATTACAATACTATTGTAGAAATTCTTCCAAATGGGTTCAAATAATGCTTTCTGGAATGTAAGGAATGTTAATAATTTCACTATCTTGAGTCTTAAAAATGATAATTTAAAGGGAAATACATAAAGAACTTCAGAATTCAGGGAATTCTTGTTTCATGTTCTGTCCATAATACTTCACAAAACGTATATTCTTTTTTTTGGGGGGGGTCCATTTGTGGGGCCTGAACTCGGATTGGGAGCTGTCCCTCAGCTCTTCAGCTCAAGGCTAGTGCTCTACCACTTGAGCCACATGCCACTTGCAGCTTTTTTTCTTTTTGCATATTTGGTGCTGAGGAATCGAACCCAGGGCCTCAGGCATGTAAGTCAAGTGCTCAACCACTGAACCACCTTCCAAGGTATATTCTTTAATTCTCAAAAACAGATGACTACTCTAAGAAACATGTAAAATGTCACCCAGCTAACACAAGAGTTTTAGTTATTAGTATGGTCACGGGGTTTCCAAATCATGAATTAAATCTGAGCCATGGATCCTGGTTCTGCTCAAACTCAATTGTCATTTACACATCAGCCTTCAGAAACACACCAACTCTCCTCGTGCATCCATTTCTGCATTTTTAAAATGAAGATAACATTCTTCCAACCCTAGAAGATGAGATAGGTAACACCATCAGATGACACAGAACACATTTTTGCATTATTGTGATTTATCCAACAATTGTTGAATAGCTTCTATAAAAATCTATGAAAAAATTATCTTACAGCTTTTATAAAAATCTCAACCATAATTTTATTGGTTTAACACCTTGCTTGAAATTGTATACCAAATAGCAACAGAATTTACCGTAATTTTTCAAGTTGATAAATCAACTTAATCCTCCTCTTCTCTTAAGAAATAAATCCTCTTTATGAGCTCCTCACATTCTGACACATAGCTATGAAGTGCAATTTCATGAGCCCACTATCTCTCATTTTCAGCTCATTGAAATCTGATTGACAAAATTGCTCTGTTACAAAGCTGGTTGCAAAGAATTCCTTGTGATTTCCCCAAATGATGGTAGTCATTTTTGTAAGTGACTTTGTAAACATTTTAAGGCAATTGAAGAAGGAAATTATAGCAGAAAGTTGCAAAGGAAATATCTTGAAAATTGTGTTATAATCTTTCTTCCTTTTTCTTGTCTCTTTTTCTCAGGAGAAGGGATTGAACTCAGGGCCTCAAACTTGCTGGATAATTGTTCTTGATCCATACACCTAGCACTTTGTTTAGCTTTAGATTGATTTTCAGATAGTTTCTTATTAACTGCCTAGGCTGGCCTCAAACCATGACCCTCCTACTTCTGCCTCTCTTATCACCATGTGTCACCAGTGTGTTTTAAATATTGAAGTCTCAGTATTATACTTTTACCATACCAAATGCAAACCTACTATACTTTCCAGAGTCTAGCTCATAAGTATTTAGAATTATTGACATGTGCCACTATATTAAGCTGAATTTTCTTAAAGAGAAGTCTTCAGTAGCTCTTCTAACAAAGAACTATTCACTCACTTCTCTTTAGTCTCCAATTCTCTGCCTCTGTAAATTCTTTCTCATTTTTCTCCTCACTGATGCAGGCAAGTTTGTGATAACTTCAGTTTTCTTAATGTTTTCAAAATATTCCTTATTAGTCTAAATTCTTGATTCCTCATGTTCTATATCATAGTGATTTTCCATACCAAAAATATTTGATGCCTGCAATCCTATGTACTCTGGAGGCTGAGATGTAAAGATTTTCATTGGAAGCCAGATAAATATTTTCTATCGAAAAGGAAACTGGGTTTCTCCTATAAAAATAAAAAAAATTTATTTCATATTTTTTATAATAACAGCTTACAAATGTAAAGTTATTCAGTTGATAAGCTTAATAGAAACAAGGAATCAAACATGAATTTCTCTCAGGAAATCCAAGTCATTCATTACAACCCTTACTTGATTTGTGAAAGAGATGAAATCTCATTCAGAAAACATAATTATGTTTCATTGTTACATTCTCATTTCTGTCTTTATCAAAGATGATTCAGAGGAAGCAGACGTAAACAGATATGAGTCCTGGAACATATTGTAAATGCCAGCATTGAATGATCTCTCCATGGTTAGAAAGACAATCTTCACAAATTTTCACGCACCTGAACAACTCTTAATGATGCTTCGCTCTGAGCCTGGATGAGTTTTCCCATTTGTCCTTCTGTGGCACTGCTTCTGTGTCAGGTATGTGTCTTTCATTTTATTTGGCCTAAGTGGACTCTTATTTCTGCTTGCAAACATTCTGAGAAGCTTTTGCCAGGCCAAAAGAAGTACAAATAAAATTTTCATCCCATATTCTCCTCTCACAGTTCTCCTGTCCTGAAAAGTTGTTTACTGAACAAAATGGAACAGTGATTGCACAGTGATATAAACCTGAGCAAGCATTATCACACTATTAATAACAACAGAAAGGAACAAGTAGAGGAATCATTATCTGAGTGTCACCAGTATCAAATGACCTATTGCTCCACATGTTTAATTGGGACAACTAAGATGTTTTGCTAGCTGCCAGTGACTCACACCAGCAATCATAGCTACTCAGGAGACTGAGGTCTGAAGATTGTGGTTTAAAATGAGCCCAAGATAGAAAATCCATGAGATTCCTACCTCCAATTGACTACCATAAAGCTGGAAGTGGTACTGTGGCTCAAATGGTAGAGTACTAACCTTTAGCAAAGCAGCTCAGGGACAGCACTCAGGCCCCAAAACCAGCACACACACAAAGATAGATGCTTCTAGTTCCTGGCCATGCTCTTTTTTATAATGCTTCTTTTGGTGAAGATTTTGTAAGTCAAATAATCTCGATGCAAAGTAATAGCTATGCTGTCTTGGGCTTGTAGTCCTCTTCATCTTCTTTATATGTACAATGAAGAAATTTCTTTGCCAAACTGGTTCAGTGGGAGAATCCAGTCATAATATTCAATGTACATTTGTGAAAATGTGACCACGTAAATGGAGGGGGTGAGATAGAGAAGACAAGATCAAAAAAGAGAAGAGAAGAATGATCAAAAAGATGACATCGATCAAGATGGACTCACAAACCGACATATTAAATTAAAACTCCTTTGTACACTACTTATGTATCATTTTGTAAGTAGAAAAAAATGAAACAAGTGCTTCAGTGCAATCCACACATCTTAGGTATAGATTGCTCAAAGCTATTTCTTTTAAAGAATACAGGACAGAGAAGAGTGGAACAAATCATTTCCAGAATAAAACTGATCAACTCTACCCCAAAGTTAACATCAATAGTGATGTTGACCATAGACCCTTGATTTCATGCACTGAGAACACATTTCCTCTCATCCCCCAATCCTGGGTTTAAATTCAGGACCAAGATTCTGCCCCCCCCCGCCCCCGCCACTCATAGCTAATGCTCTAACATTTGAGCCACAAATCCAATTCTGGCTCTTTTTCTTTAATTGGAGATGAGTCTCATGTATTTTCCTGCCCAGACTGACTTCAAATCAAAATCCTCAGATCTCAGGCTCGGAATATAGTTGTCAGCCATCAGTACCCAGCTTGAGAACTCACTTTTCCATTGTAATTCTCCTTTCTGAAACTTCATAGCCACAGTCTTGAGAGAAAAGATTCAGAGAGCTGCCACGCCTACTCCAGTGGAGTCTGCTTAGCATGGGAAACCAGCTTTCAGACCTGAGAATGGGGTTTCAGAGACCCATCTCTGAGTATTGGGACTTCACTGATGTCTACCTCAGAGAACGGGGCTTTACAGAGACCTATCTCTGAGTATTGGGACTTCACCGAAGTCTACCTCGGAGAATAGGGCTTCAAAGAGGCCTACTCCTGGAAAGGCTGGCAAACCCCTGGGAAAGATGTGGTTCTGCTTTTCTTTTCTTTTCTTCACTGTATAAGAGTGCCTATTAATCTTTTACTGTTTCTGCTGCTCATTGTACTTACTCATGCTCAACGTTCCTTTATTCAAAGCTCTTTCTTAAGAGTGTTGACGATTCCAACATCTGATGAGTGTCTTAAAAATATGACTAACTCACCAGAGTTAAGTGCTACCCTGAAACCCCTCTTAATTAGGCGAGTAGACAAGTCATAAGTAAATGGGTTTCATGAAGTCACTTCAGCAGAAGGAATTGTCTGTAAGAGATTTACAAGAAGCTGTAGGCGTGGCTAGAACAGAAAGAATGTATGGCAATTGCTGAGATAACTACTTAGGAGAAAGAACTTCCTGTTCCTCTCTTTTATTTACTAAGAGACTTGCTAGATCTAGGCCTCCTTAACCTTACTATTAAAGAAGGAACAGCAAAGATCTTATGGGACAATTAAGGCCTCTATAGAAATAAGGTAATGGTTAGATGGTGACAAACATCGAAAACCATTATAGTTCTTAGAGATAAGCCGGAAACAAGTGCCTTTCAGGCGACCAGCTGGTGACCACCCAGGAATGAAGTCCTGCAGCAAGACTGTGTAACCTTTTGCCTTTTCAGGTGACCAGCTGGTGACCACCCAAGAATGAAGCCCTGCAGCAAGATTGTGTAATCTTTTGCCATTTCTTATGGAGACTTTTGCTATAAAAGTTTGTTATCCTCTGCATTAAATCGCACTCAGCATCCACTCCTAATGTGTGTGAGTTGTCTGTTTGCCATCTCCCCCCCCATTCCAGGTTCCTCCCCTAAGTATCATCCATCGTCCCGACAGAGCCGGTCCGCGGCAGAGAGCCCCCAATTGAAGAAGATTCTATAGAATGCCCTGTCCCATACTCCTAAAAAGGGAGAAATGCTATCTCTCTCCCTTTGATGAAATAATAGATGTTAGATTATTATATGATAATAATAGTAGATATTATTTTAATGCTCTCAATATCTACTCCCATCCCCATTGATACCAGGCTTGGTTGTAGAACTTACTTTGACAAATGACATGTGAGAAGTGATGACATGTGTCTTTTCTGAGCTTTAGCCCTTTGGTTTTCACTCTTTGCATCCCCTGGGAACCTCCAGCAATCAGTCTGGAACCCAGAATGGACACCATGGTGAGTGGAAGATCTGGAATAGGCTTTGTAGCATGAGAGAGAGTAATCAAAATTGTACGGTATTGCATCCTTGGGTCTGGTTTCCCATATTAAAATTAAGCTCACATTGAGGTCCCAGCTCTAGGTAGTCTAGGTCTCTTTCTCTCTATTCCCTCCCATTCTTCCTGAATATTTCCTTCTCATTCTTCCTGAATATTTCCTCTTTCTCCTCAGATGACACCAGTTCTTGAGTCTCCTTATCCTAGAAACTGGTTTTAGGGTTGAACATTGTGGCTTTCTGTTTTACATTTTCTCTTAAGTGTTTCTTCACTTTTGTCTTTCTGGAGTTTTCAGCCAGAAGCTTCCAAGTGTGATGGATCGTCAGATAAAAACCCTCTGCCAGGGCTGAGAATGTGGCACAGTGGTAGAGTGCTTGCTTTACATGCATGAGGCCCTAGGTTCGATTCCTCAGCCCCACATAAGCTGAAAGCGACACTGTAAAAGCTGGAAGTGACATTGTTGCTCAAGTGGTATAGTGCTAGCCTTGAGCTGAAGAGTTGAGGGGCAGTGCCCAGGCCCAGAGTTCAAACCCCAAAACCGACCAAAAAATTTTTTAAACGAAGTAAGCCAGGCCCAAAGAAGCATAGGTCCCATGGTTTCTCTTATTTTCAATATTTAGTACATGTCTGAGACAAGCAGAAACTGTCAGATAAGTTGATGTTAGGCTAAATGTCCCCAAGATAAGAACTCAATTTTTTTTTCTTTCTTGTGATTGTTTCTATCATATTTATAAGATGATTTCTTTGTTGCTTTGTATGTCCCTCCGCCACGGTATGCCCCCTGTGTTCACTGCACTTGATGTTGGCATACTTTGTGCAGGAGAAGTGAAAAAAAACAAATTATTTAAATTGGGATACAGGTGGATCCATTGCAGCAATGAGAGTGCAAGACGTTATGTTGAAAAACGAACTTTACAACTTTGGCGGGAGGGAAGTCTGAGGAGGGACCGCTGGGTGGGGCGGGGAGTTGGGAAGGGATGGGAAGGGGAATCAAAGGAGGCCGCCACAATGCTTGATAAGATATGTACTCATTACCTTGCCCATGTAATTGTAACCCATCTGTATGGTATTTACACAATTTTAAAAAATAAATTCCTCTGCCACATCTGCCTTGCTTGCTTTCACTCCCCTCATGTTGGCATTCTAGGAGGCAAGAATAACATGAAGCTCCAGAAACATTTCAGATAGAAAAAGAAACCGCTGCATGGACGTGAGCAGTGTATTACAAGAGATTGGGGGCTGAACACAAGTAGAAGGGATCACAGCTTCAGCCTCAGCTGTGTTCTGAATCATTGCCCTGTTACCAGCTGTAACCCTTTGCTCCAAAATCTATGTGGCGAATTCTGCAATTCTTACTGAATCATCCACACACAGACTTATTTAGGCATCCAGTATGACATAAAATATACAATTCTTAAATCAGAGAAATCTGTACCGGAGAAAATGTGCAGAAAGAACTTCATTTTATCAGGTTCACTTCATTTTTACATGCTTATAATTTGACTGAGAGAACAATATCAATTTCTCTTAGCCTTCACAAAATCAAAATATCCAAACAATACACCACTGTAATGAAAAAAATCTTTTTACTAAAGTGAGTATTTGGAATGGGAAAAATCAAATATTATAAAACTTAAAAATTGATCAAATACCAAAAGAAAAAGAAAGACATTGATCAATAATGAACTACCAATGTGTTTAGTAAATAAATGAAATGTTTGAGATTCTTATCCACATAGGAAATACATAGGAAAATAAAAAGGAAAGTCACTGCGATCCCATCTTACACACCAGAATAGCTATCACCACGCAAATAAACAAACTCCTGGAGAGGTTGAAATAAATCAGGAACTGTGTTTGGTGGTGTGGCATTGTAAACTAGTGCAACCCATATGGAGACCATGATGGAAGTTTACTCGATACAAAAAAGACACATATCTTGAAGACCATAATTGCAAATTGTATCTATACTGAAAGAATATAAATCAATATGAACAAACATGTTCATGGCAGCAATATTCATAGCAACCAAAGGAGAAGTTGTTAAATATTGTGACTGTCAGGTTGCTCTCTAGGCTGTTGTCTCTCCCACCCCTTCCCATGCCAGGAATGCATTGCTTCTTTTAGGCACTCAACTACTTGTCCTGACTCTTAGGCAGGAATACGGTAGGCTATTCTTTTGCCAACTTCTTGGCACTGCTCATGCCAAGGGGTAAATTCAAGAAGGTGAGTATAAGCTCATATTTGTATTGAAAAATAATCATATTCAAAGAATTAAAGAAATTAATAATTGAGAGATTTAGGGTTTATAGCCGTTAAATTTAAGTAATTATTATTAACACATCTAGAATCATGGATTAGGAAGAGAACAGTGAAGTAGTTTCAATATAATTTGCAAAAGATACACCATAGCCATAACAGGAGATGAGAGTGTGAAGGAACTATTGGCATAGGTCCATTTACTATCTTAGGAGTGACATTGGATAGGAGGCTTTTAGAATAATAACTAAAACAGAGGAACTTGCTTGGCACTGGTGGCTCATACCTGTGATCCTAGCTATCCTGGAGGCTGACATCTGAGTATTATGATTCAAAGCATGTCCAGACAGAAAAAGCCAGAAGTGGTACATGGCTCAAGTCGTAGAGCACTAGCATTGAGCTCCGGGACACTGCCTAGGCCATGAGTTCAAGCTTCAGCATCAGAAATGCAACAACAACAAAACAATAATGATAAAAAGAAATAAAAGAAGGACTTAAAGATATGTGATGGAATGAGGCTGATGTGTAACTGCTTATGGAACCTACAAGGAGACAAAATTTGGAGCAAAATGATATCTATTCATGACTAATCAAGGATGCAAAGCAAATGCCAAATTCCTCTTCTCAAAAACTTGCAAATGTGGGCTGGGTTGGTGGTTCAGTGGTAGAATGCGTGCCTGGCATGCATGAGGCCTTGGGTTCTATTTCTCAGCACCACATAAGCTGAAAAAGCCAGAAGTGGAGCTATGGCTCAAGTAGTAGAGCAATAACCTTGAGCTGAAGAGGTGAGGGACAGCGCCCAGGCCCAGAGTTCAGGCCCCATAAATGGCCATAAAAACAAACAAAAAAAAAAAAACTAAACTAAACTTCCAAACATATCTTTTCTTTTACAGGAATTCTTATCTAGCTCAAGGTGATCAGAACTTCTGTAGAATTTTCCTGTTGAGATGTAATGTGCCTAACTGTACTGAAGCTAATCATGGCTAGGAAAGTATGGACTGATACGTTTGTTGTATTTTTCCTCATAAATATGTAATATTCTCAGGTATTATATGAAATATAATCCATAATAAACAATATATTATACATTATATATAATATATTAAATATAGTATAATATAACATATATATTAACAGACTTCCTAATTTTAGAGTTAGGAACAAGCAACATATTAAAAGAAAAATGCTTTAATCTCTGAGTAATTTCTCTACCACAGGACAATTCCAAGTTTCATTCTTATTACCCAAAGAGCAACCTAGGAAAGCGATGCCCATGGAGGTGTTTCCCTGGATTTTGGAAACTGTTATTGCATATATATATATATATGAAATATTGTTTTATACTAGTGAATATATCTAAAACTATAATAACAGATAAATAAGTGAACACCTATGTGCACACACACTCAATCACTTTCAAATATAAGAATTTCTTTTCTATGCTGCCTATTCACCTACAGAGAGAGTAAATGAGTTGCCATTGAATTGTCCTGGAAGTTCTTTATCTGGCTACTCTAGCTTCACATCCTTTGTTCTGTAAGTAGCCAGATGTTATGTGTTCAACATACTTATTACAGGCAAAAGTATCCACCCTGACACACAGAGAAACTTGGATTTCCGAAATGCCACAAATAAGTGGGAGGTACACAGTACTTTTCAAAATTGAATAGATTACATATTTGTTCTTAAGCTCGTAAGAAAAAATATTCAATGTAGGATGAAACACTTCAGAAACTACAGTTAAAATTACGTATAACCGGGTGGAGGTAGCTCATGCCTGTAATATTTGCTAATCTGGAGGCTGGAATATGAGGATCACAGTTCAAAGCCAGGTTGAGAAAAGTCCCCGCGGGACACATATCACCAATTAATCATTGAAATCTAAAATTGATTCTGTGCCTCGAAGTTGTAGAGAGCTAACCTTGAGCAAAAGTCATCAGAAGCAGTGCCCAGGCTCTGAGTTCAAATTCTGTAATAGATAAGAAATAAAATAAAAAATAAATTACATATAATTTTTTACCAACTCTGTAAAAGGAAAATAGGATATGATACATGGCAACATAAGACTTCAAGTTACAAAGTTCCAGGGCATTTCCTCACTATTGATAACTAGGAGTAATCCATATCCAAAAAAAAAAAAGATGAATGATTTATACCAAATTTCAAAATACGTTATACAAAGTAAATGCAATAAACATGCATTCCACAGTCTAGTAACATCATATTGTGTAAAGAATCTGATTAACTGATTCATGTAAACCAATACTACGCAGTTAAAAAATCCAATATCTCAGGTGTCAACTTAGCACAATACTTTCAATCTATGATGTCTGTTTTGTATATTATCCACCCCAATCCATCCCACAATGGCAGAAAGCTCTTCCTGAGAAAGTTCAGAGACCTGTCTACTGTGAGTGCTCAATGTAGACCTGTTCCCATTCTCTATTATTTGGGCATGTGATGGACTGAATATCTGATAACTTGGAAAAGGCACAATTTGGGACTGGCTTCCAGTAATGATATTTTAGTTCTCAGAAAAAAAGGAAATTGAAGACAGAGGGAAAATTTACCAGATCCCTGAAAGATTTCTATCATTGTGCTAAAACTGTACCCTTCTACTGACACTTGAACAAACGTCAGTAATTGTCACACCAACCACATGTCCAAAAAATAACTTTCCAAATATTGACCTGTTTTACTTTGGTAAATCAAGACACAATATTGTGGCCATGTTTTACTTAAACTATTAGCTATATTTGGCCCAAGGGATAATTGACCTTACCAATTTCTTAAATTTTAGGTCATCACATACTCACTTCGTAGCCCTTAAACATTAAAACTACCTATCCATATAAGACTGCATTACATACTTATTACTGTTTTTCTTCATTTGTCATGTTTTACATATTTGTGTATCCCAGGGCTTAGTTCTGTAATGTTCATTCTCATGGTTGTTATCACTGAATACATGTAATTATTTCTGTTTTTTTTTCTCTCCAGCTCTGTTTTTTTCTTTAATTCAAGTCCTTAATAGAATCCTGTTTACTGACAACTAGCTACTGATTTTAACAAACTAAAAAGATCCCAAAGTGAGCTTTGATATTTATATACATACCTATTCCACGTTACTATTTAATTAAGTGTTAACTCTTCTAGTTGTCTTGTCAAAATAGCTGGCAGTCATTTCAAACTTACATACTTTTCACACCTCATATTTAATCTATGACCAGGTTTCAACAAATTAACTCACAGAATATTTTAGGAACCATCCATACATAAAATATGTTTGCTAGTATATGAGTTAAATTCAGAGCCTAGGTTCTTTTACTTTTCCTTTTTGCTCAGGCTGGCAGGCTTCCATTTGAATCACAGCTCAACTTTTAGCTTTTTTGGTTTTTAGTTGAAGATAAGTGTGTCGTGGTCCATTTAACTAGTCTAGCTTGAAACTATGATCCTCTGTTTTCAGCCTTCTAAATAGCTAGATTTAAAGGCATGCACCACGAAAATCACCCCTATTATGTTTGAATGAAAAATGAATTTAAAGAATTAATATTTCATGGGACCTATGTTTCTTTGGGCTTGGGTTACTTCACTTAATAAAATTTTTCCAAGTCTTTCCATTTCCTAACAAATGAGGCAATGTCATTCTTTCTGATGGAGGCATAGATTTCCATTGTGTATATATACCACATTTTCTTGATCCATTCATCTACTGAGGGGCATCCCATGGTTTCCCTGATTTGCAATATCTAGTATATGTAGGAGTCAAGCAGAAAAGGTCAGATAAAAAGTGGATTCAGGTGGACCTGTTGCAACAATGAGAAGTACAAATTGTCATGTCAAAAAGGAGCTTTACAATGTCGGTGGGGGGAGAGCGGGGGGGGGGGAAGGATTGGGTGGGGGGATGGGGGGAGGCTGGGAAGGGAGGTGAAGGGTAAACAAAGGAAGAGGCTGCAATGCTTGGTAAGAAATGTATGCATTATCTTGCCCATGTAATTGTAACCCCTCCGTAGAGTATGCTCACAAATAAAATAAAATTAAAAAAAAGTGATGTTAGGAAAATGAACCCTAAGATATGTATTCAAATGTTTTTTTTTCTTTCATGCATTTGTTTCTAAACCATTTATAAGATTATTTCTTTGTTGCTTTGTATGTCCCTCCCCCACAGTATAACCCCTGCTTTCACTGTATTTGATGTCGGTATAATTTGTGGAGGGGAAGGGGAAAAACAAGTCGGTTCAATAAGGATAAATGTGGACCCGTTGCAACAATGAGAAATACAAGTTGTCATGTCAAAAACGAACTTTACATCTTTTATGGGGGAGGAGGATTAGGTAGGGGGCGGGGGGAGGCTTGGAAGAATGCGAAGGGGAAACAAAGGAGGAGTCTACAATGCTTCATAAGAAATGTACTCATTATCTTGCCCATGTAATTGTAACCCCTCTGTACAGTATTTTCACAATAAAAAAGAACGAATATTTCTAATATTTTCAAATCAGTATGTTTTCATTTACACTAAATCACATTGCCTTAAATGCTTTTTGTTATTCCAGCTCTCTCACCAAGAAAGGAAAGGAAAAAATTCACAACCAAAGAAGCTCTGAATGTACAAATGGTCAAGCCTGCAAGCCACAATTTCTTTGCTGGGAAATAACAAAGGATGACATCGTCTAAGGCAAAGCAGGAGAAAATGCTCTTCACTGAAGTTACTGGAAGTTGATGATGATGAGGAGGAGCAACTTTATACAGAAAGTATAACAGTGTTTGCTGTTGTAGGATGATTCTAGTGGATAAGTGTAGCCAATCTTAGAGGATGTTTATAATGATGAGGAGAATATTTGAAGGTGCATATGTGATTACAAAGGTGAGCTTTCTTGAAGATATATGTTTGTAGCATAGTTTGTATACTGTTGAAAAAGAGGCAAGATAGGGATGTTGACATTCCTTGTATCTTTCACAGTATTAAATTAAAACCAGTTTCATACAAATATTATTCATAGTAATTATAGAATATCACTAATTATGCAAATATTACAAATATATCGTTTATGTTATGTAATATACAAATACATATATTATGCACACATAATTTAATTTTTCTACTTGTCTGTCCAGGAATTAAACTAGGAATTTCTTTGAAAATGGATAGCAAAGTATGGTCCTTAGAATTTTATGTAACATATAGTTTTATCTAATAATTAGTTATTTGTCCTGAATTGGTTTAGAAATGAAATTTTGTAATATAATTGAACATTCAAAAATAATTATGTAAGAACATGCCATGGATGGAATTAAAAATATAACATGACTCATGTCTGTAATCCCAGCTACTTAGGTGCCAAGATCTGAGGATAGATATATGAAGACACTCTGAGTGAAATGGCTCAGGGACAACATCCAGAGCATAGTTCAAACCTCAGTACTGGCACAAAAATAAATTATGTGACTAAAACATACAAATACATGTATTTAAATACAGATGTATCCTTGTATCCTTCACAGTATAATACTAAAACCAGTTTATACATATATTATTTATAGTAGTTATAAAATATCAGTAATTATTCATATATTATATATATCATTCTTATGTTATGTAATATATTGCATATATTATGCACACCAATTTTATACTGATAACACTAATATCCATTAAATTGATATATGTTTTAGAATAGGGAATAAATTTTCTTTGGTACAACAAGGAAGAAACTAGTCACAAAAATTATTCATTTTGTATTATATATCCATAGCAAACTATTCCTTGTGTATTCAAGGTACTTAATGATAAAAGCCTGTGTTCATCATCAATACAGCTGTCTTTGACATGGATTTGTTCTCCTTAAGCAATTATTCCTGGAATAATAAACAGTGGAAACTGAATGATGTTCATTCAGTTATTTCATTTGGAATAAAAATCACTTCCAATGTCATTACCCAGACCCTTTCATTTAAAATACTTATATTCTGTAGCAATGTTATTGCCATTATAACCATAATTAGGAAGAAAATGTGAGATCATCTACTCAATAGCTCTTGAAAGGTCAGAATATTCTCAGATATGCCTGGTAAAAAACCTGGATTTGAATTATGGGTCTACATCTGGACAGTCTTAGGTACTTGGAAAATTTGTTTGGCCTTGTTGCCTACTTCTGATTTTAATAAAATACTTAGGGCTGGGAAGGTGGCTCAGGGGTAGTGTGCTTGCCTTGCATGCATGAGGCTGTGGGTTCGATTTCTCAGCACCACATAAACAGAAAAAGCCGGAAGTGGTGCTGTAGCTCAAGTGGTAGAGTGCTAGCATTAAGCTGAAGAAATGAGGGACAGCACCCAGAGTTTAGATCCCATGACTGACTAAAAGATAATAATAAAAAATAAAAAATAATTAATTTCCTAACTTGAAGAACTGTCATAAGCATAAAATTACACTAATGCAGGTGCAGTGCTTGGAATGGTGTCTGCACATTTTGTACTAGGTCCCAGAGAAGTCAACTTCCATCAACATGGTCACAGCATCCTTCCTGCAGGCCTTAAGAAATATATACCCAATTGATATTAATATCTGTGAAAATTAGTCTTTATTTAAAAAAAGTCTTGTCTTCATATGAAACGAAGAAATAATGTTAGGGCTGTCCTATGGCTTTTACTCTGAAGTAGTTTTGCCTAAATTTCATTCTTACTCTATTAGTGGTAGCAGTAGCATTCTTTAATACTACCCTTCATATTTCTAGTTGTGTGTTCCTTTTGGAATACTATTGTAACTTAGTTTATAATCTTTGTTATCAGAATAAATAAACTAAAACTGCTGATGTTTTCAACAAAGAGAAAATATTAGGTGTGCATTATATTTTATGTTCTTAATAGTTTCCTGAAATTATTCCTTTTGGATTATATATCCCTATCAATCTACTTTTTATGATTTCTTATATGATTTATATAGATTTCTTATATGATTCTTACATGATTTCTTAGATATCCATAAATAAAACAGCTCAGAACAGGAAAGTCATAAAAAATAGTATTATGGTGGTCTTAATGGCTACGTGTAAAGCACATATAACAAAACTGTTGGAAGATTCAATTTCTCTTTTTGTTATTATCTCACCTTCTTTATAGCAAGGTTCTCACTATGAAGAGCCAAGTGGTCTGGACATTTCAAGCCTTGTCTCAGTGACAGAAGTGATGGGATTAGGGACATGTTCTCTCATGACTGGCTTTTAGGAAGCTCACAATAAAGCAATACCAATGCACATAAATAAACTTTTGTGAGTGATGTGTATTCACTTCCTCAACTGCCAAAATTAAATTCATATACCAAAACAGCAAATTACTTACATTATAATATATGCGGTTCAACTGGCATCACTAACACCTCCATAAATCAAAAGCAAACTAAAAGCTCTACTTCAAAAACCAACTTCAAAGGCAGTGTTGGAAATACAAGAAGATAAACAACAAATCTAAAGTAGTGAGATCTTTAACCCTGGCAATGAGCAATGATAGCTGAAATTTTAACCAGGCTTGAAAAGTTCGAGTGACCACTAACTATGTGATTAGTGTTGCAGAGTTGACCTTGGGATCAAGATCGGAGGCAAAATTCAAAGGCAGTAAGGTTGCCGCAGTATTGTAGCTCGATACAGTGTGACCCTCCCTGATAATGGTAAAGCATAGAGTAGAAGCTAAGTCAGTAAAATGTATAGGAAGGATTCTCCACTGAGAATAATTGCAGGAGGTGATCATCACTCTTGCTTTGAAAATGTACAGCCCATCATTCTACTTTAAGCTCTAGCGTAATTCTGATATAAAGACAATTATGACACAACAATGTGCCATTAGTGCTGAGCAGTGTGGGTGTATATTACGCTAACATATGTAAAATCCTTAGAGGTATGGAATGGCCTGACCCTCACACTTCGTTCTATGTTGTTGAGTTTCATGGAGAAATGTTCATAATTAGGCAATTCACACTCATCTAAATCTGATTCAGTCAACTGAGTTAAGACATTAGGGTCATTACTCCAGTGACGTGGTTTTGTAACCTATGAATAAATTAACATTATTTCACAATGTA
This sequence comes from Dipodomys merriami, assembly GCF_024711535.1. Taxonomy (NCBI): domain Eukaryota; kingdom Metazoa; phylum Chordata; class Mammalia; order Rodentia; family Heteromyidae; genus Dipodomys; species Dipodomys merriami. Next base: position 91,481 of record NW_027202740.1, on the reverse strand, counting down.
TATATTTTCTGAAAATTTATGCAATATCAAGTACAAAATGTACAAAAAGACAATTATCCATCTCTTTATATTATTAAAAATAAAGATACATATGAATTGTACTTTCTTGCTAGAAAATCACAGGATGACTGCTGATGTTTGCTATCTTTCGAGGTGCTCCTATACACTTCTGAATCTTGTTCAAGGAGGTGTTTTTCCATAGTTTGTTTTGAGGTGATCAGAATATCAATACTGTAACTAACAACAACCATGGAACAGCAAAGATGATGGGATACCTGGCCAAAAATCTGAGAAATCACAAGAAGTGATAGGAAAGAAGACACCAGAGGACCCACAGCCTCATTGCCAGCTTCTGGATCCCAAAATCCTGCTTAACATGCTTTATATTCATTCTACTACAGGGGTGGGAGGTGGTCAGTGCCTACAGGTATGTCCACAAACTAAGGCATCAATCTAGCTTGTGGTTACAACTATTAACATGAGGTATTGTTTGTATACAAAATGATAAATCCCTTTTTGTTAGAGAGCCGAAGGGAGCAATAGTCATTACAACCATAGCAGACATCCATCCCGTCTCCAAATTCTTAATCTTTTAGTGTCCAACAGCTCTAACTTAAATACTCGAGGTAATAACTCATACCCTTGTCTTCCCTTGACTGTTTGACCTTACCAGAGCACAGTTCTCAGCTTTTTGATTGCTGTTTGAGATGGCTTCCCAATCTATCCTTTCCAGGTCTAACAGTTTGACTGTAGTTTCCGTCACAAGTACTGTTACAGTCAATAGTCAGGAACCTGAAACATGAGAATTAGGAGTTGAAGAAAGCCTGGTCTAAACTGCAGAATCTTGTCTCCAAAGAAAAGAAATTCTATAAATTTATATAATGGAACAAATAGATCATTGTTAATGGAAATAAAATTTTGGCAGAAGTTTTAAACACGTACATATGTATGTATATTTAAAATTGGAGAAATAAAATTTCAAGTGGTATTATATGCAAGTTTCAGTCTACCTGCCACCTACCTATTTACCGACACACTTATTTCTGGTTAGTCTTCACAAAACACTGTTTTCTTACATAAGTACCAAAAAATTGCAAAACAAAAAGTACAAAAATTGCAGTATCATAATACAAGTGTAGTTTAATCCCTACCAAAATAATTTAGAGAAAACATGCATTAAGTTAATGGCATTGAGTACTGCTCAAGAAGGAGAGTCTAGAAGAATGTGTATATTTTGTAAATTGTGTGTGTGTTTGTGTGTGTGTGTGTGTGAGTGTGTGTGAGTGTTCCATAAGAAAATAATGGAATCAGAAGTAGACATATTATTCTTGCTTAGTCTTTTTGCTCAAAACTGACACTCTATTACTTGAGCCACATCTCCACTTCTGGATTTTTTTTTTTTTGCCGGTTGTGGACCTGAACTCTGGGCCTAGGCTCTGTCCCTCAGCTCTTCGGCTCAAGGCGAGCGCTCGACTGCTTGAGCCCACAACACCACTTCCGGCTTTTTCTGTTTATGTGGTGTGAGGACTCGAACCCAGGGACTCATGCATGCAAGGCAAGCACTCTACCACTGAGCCACCTTCCCAGCCCTGGATTTTGGTTTCTTTTTTTTTTTTAATTTAATTTTATTTTATTTGTGAACATGCTGTACAGAGGAGTTACAAAATATTGCAGCATTATTTACCATAGCTAAGATATGGAACCAACCCAGATGCCCCTCAGTAGATGAATGGATCAAGACAATGTGGTATATATACCCAATGGAATTCTATGCCTCCATCAGAAAGAATGCCATTGCCCCATTTGTTAGGAAATGGAAAAACTTGGAAAAAATTATATTACGTGAAGTAAGCGAGGCCCAAAGAAACATAGGTCCCATGGATTCCCTTATTTGTAATATCTAGTATATGTATGAGTCAAGCGGAAAAGGTCAGATAATGTGATGTCAGGAAAATGAACCCTTAGATGTGTATTTTAATGTTTTTTTCTTTCATGCATGTGTTTCTAACGCATTTATAAGATTATCTCTTTGTTGCTTTGTATATCGCTCCCCCACAGTATAACCCCTGCTTTCACTATATTTGATGTCAGTATAACTTGTGGATTTTGGTTACTTAATGGGAGAAATATCTCACAATTTTCTGCATGGGCTGTTTTAAACCAGAATCCTCAGTTTTTGACCTCTAAAGTAGCTAGGTTTTAAAACATGAGCCACTGGTGGACAGCACTACGATAACTTTTTGCATGTTTGAATATATTTTGAAGTAAGACATATATGTTACTTGTGAGAATGACGAAGTAGTAATTAATGTTTAACAGAATTTAAAGCATACAAAACTGAGAATGGCAAGTAGTTGAGAATTGTATGGAATAAATCAAAATTACCTGTGACAGTTTTCATCCAGTGCACAGTAATGATTGCATTGTTGGACCCTAAGGCCATTAGATAGCTGAGCTCCAGCTGGCTGCTATGCTCATTAGGCCAGCTAGTGCTTTTCACAAAAATGTGATGTTGGATGGCAAGGACCATTTTCAAGATCAGAACCTGAAATATTTCTATTGATCTAGAAGGGGCAACATACCAGGACAAGAAATGTGATTAATAGTGATTAACAGCAAAAACCATCCAATCCAAGGAAGACAGAATAACTCTTTCTATATCTGAAAAGAGTATCACAAAGAATCATGGGCTGAATGTGATGGTCAATGTCAATAATCTCTGAATTTGGGAGGCTGATTTAGGAGTAGGCTTGGGACTAGTCTAAATTTTAGGCCAACAGAAGGACACATAGTAAAATGCTATCTTAAAACAACAACAACAAAAGACTCAATGACTGGGAATGTAGTAGAGTGCTAGGGTAGCATGCATAAAGCACTTGATTTGATTCCTCAGTATGACATAAGCAGAAAAACTGGAAGTGGTGCTATGGCTCAATTGGTAATGTGCTAGTCTTAAGCAAAAGATGCTCAGAGAGAGTGCCTACGCCCTGATTTCAAGCACCAGAGCTAAAGAATTCTTTATACTCCATAGAAAATTGTGCTGTTGTACATTCATAATAAACTTTGTTAGGAAAAAGTAAAATAAATTAATGTAATATTATCTGGCATTGGACAGGACATAGTGAGATCTGAAAATGATTGCTGCCGATGGTTCCTTGATACAACTTACGTTACAGATACACTTGCCATATTGTGAATTTTTAAGGATACAATCGTGGGTTTTTTTCTTTTTCAAAATAATTGTACTGCCAGGTGCTAGTGGCTTACACCTGTAATCCTAGCTACTAAGGAGGCTGAGATTGAAGGTCTCTTTTCAAAGCTAGCACTGGTAGGAAAGTCTGTGAGACCCTTATCTCCAACTTAAGGGTCAGAAAATGTGAACTGGCACTTTTGCAAGCCTTGAGCTGAAGAACTGAGGGAAAATGCCCAGGCCTAGCGTTCAAGTCCCACAACTGACAAAAAAATACTAGTAATAATAGTAATTATATAATTACTATTAAGGTGTTATATATAAGGGCTACCAATTCATAATTTTTTTCTTTGCTAAAAGAATCACATATCCATATATATTACCAACAGTCAGGATTTGGCCATCTACTTTACTGCTGATCTCTGGGTGTAGAGACAATGTGTAATACAAAACAATACAAACCAGTTCTGACTATAAATAATTTTTCTCTACACATCTTAAAAATCAATGCTGACAACATGAAATAAAAAATCCCTAAGTTTAAAACATTCTTCTAAACAAGTTAGAGAAATCCTGATAAGAATAATTTCAGAGAGCTTGAACTCAGGGCCTGGGTTCTGTCTCTGAGGTTTATTACTCAAGGCTAGTGCTGCCACTTTGAGCCACAGTGCCCCTTCTACTTTTCTTGTGGTTAATTGAAAAGAAACGACTCACCAGCTTTCCTCTCCAAATTGGCTTTGAACTAGGATCTAGAGATCTCAGCCCTCTGTGTAGCTAGGAATATAGGCATGAGTTCCTGGCACCTTGTTAGAATAATAGCTTACCTGAGACAGAGGCCAGTTAATATCAAATGTCAATCATGTTTTACTTTGTAAAATAAAGTTAACTGAAATGACTTCCACTAGAAATAAGGAATCAAGTGTATAGGTGGGTTACAAAGTTCTTACCAGAAGCTACATATTTTCCTTTTTCTTTCTTCCAAAATTGTGTGGTTTCCAGAATCATACCTTATCTTTCCTTGTGATTTCTTTAATTTATTTCATACATGTCCACAGCTTATTCAACTATAATTTATTTATGTGAAGAGCTTTGAAATATCTATTTTCAGTACAAACTCCTTGTATGCATCTTTCATTCATATACTCAACTGTCATAAAAACTTGAGAAACAGTATTCATCTCTTTTCATTACTGGATATTATTAATGAGTAAGTAAAATTTAGGAAAATAAAGAATAACATCAATAAATATAACATGATTTTAATACTACTGTTAAACATAAATATAATGTTGCTATTTTCTGAGCAATTTAATAAAAACCTCAAAGAAAGAAATAAACTTATTTGAGTGCTGATATTGTGGTTCAAACTCTGATATTGTGGTTAAACCTTACCTTCTCACTTAAGCTTTTTCCCTAACTGGTGGTGCTCTATACTTGAACCACAACTCACTTCCAAATTTATGTGGGGGATTATATAAAGATAAGAAGCTTGTGGAATAAAAATCATTTGTGTCCCTATCTTGGGGTTCATTTCACTTAACAGCATCTTATATGATTATATGGTACCCTGTATTAGTTATTTCAAGTAAGGGAAACCATGGGACCTATGGATATTTGGGCCTGGCTTATTTCACTTACTATATTTTTTTTCACATCTTTCCAATTCCTAACAAATGGGATGATGTCATTCTTTCTGATGCAGGAATAGAATTCATATACATATATATATGTATGTATACATACATACATACATGTGTATGTATATATCTGTATGTATATACATACACATGTATGTATGTATGTATATACATACAGATATATACATATACATATATATGTATATGCATATATATACAAGAAAGTGTGGCACACATATATGTATATATATATATATACACATAGGTATATATGTATATATTCCATACATATGTATATAAGTATATATCCATTCATCTACTGAGGTGCGTCTGAGTCCGTTTGATATCTTAGCTATTGTAAATAATGCTGCATTATACATAGTTGTGCTGGTAGCTTAGTATGTTCTTGTTTTTGATCATTTGGTAAATGCCCAAAAGTGGGATATCTGGGTGAGCTCTAAGTGGAGTCTTGGAAAAAATTATATTAACTGAAATAAGTCAGACCCAAAAAATCATAGGTCCTATACTTTCCCTTATTTGCAATAAGTAGTATATATCTGGGACAAGAATAAAAGTTCAAATAGTATGTACATATGACCAGATAAGATATTCTTAAGCAAATTGAACTACAAGATAGGGATTTATAATATAACATCTGATTTTTTTGTTTCTTTGTATGTTCCTCCACCATGGTATAACCCCTGTTTTCTCTGTATTCAGTGTCAGTGCCCTGTATCTTGTATACACAATTCTCTAGCTTTGGGTGGGGAAGGGAAAAAACAAGTTGTTAAAATAGGGATACAGGCTGACCCATTGTAGCAATGAGATACACAATACACTATGTTGAAAAAGGAACTTTGCAATTTAGGCAGGGAAGAGGGGAAGGTGGGAGTGGAGGAGTAATTGTGCAGGTTGGAAGGAAGGAAGGGTAGGGGAAAACAAAGGAGGAGGTAGCAAGGCTTAATAGAAAATTACTCATTACCTTGCTCATGTAACTATAACCCCTATATACTTTATTTTTCAATAAAAACCTCTTTTAAAAAAAGGTGTCATGTACACCTAATAGAGTAGCCTACATCTGTAAACCCAGCTGATCAGGAAGCAGAAATGAGGCTAGGCCAGAGAAAAAACTGCCAAGACATCCATCTCAACAAATGAGCTGGCTATAGTGGTTCACATCTGCAATCCTAGCTAATTGTGTGGGAGACATAAGAAGCAATCTAAGATCATTCAGTCAATCTAAGATCAGACCGGGCAAAAAGTTCAAAACTTCAAGTAAATAAAATGGAGTAGAAGTATGGCAAAAGTAATTGAGCTGCTTGTTGCTATAAAAATAAAGTCCTATCTAGCAAGCAGAGAACACCTGAACAGAACCCTAGTAATACTCCTCTCTTCCACCAAAAAGCCTAAATAACTTTTTCTCATTTGAACATCTAATTTCAAGGCCACTGAAAGATTAGAGATGGTGATATTCTCTTTAAAATTATGTATTCAAAGGAGACAAAGTTATTTAGGCTTTGAAAGAATTGACTAAGAAGTAAAATGCATGTGATTTTTGTTAGCTCCATAATTCTCAAAAATATAAATTTTATTCAAGTATTTAATATATACCTATATGTGTACAAATATCCATGTATGTATGTATATACATGTATGTGCATATATGTATATATATATATATATACACGTGGTTCATCTCTTTTCTGTGTAGCAAATGGTAAAAATGAAACTGCAATCACTACTCAAAGGCATGAATAAACAAAGAGAATGAGCATAGAACTCATATTTAGGAATCTATGGCTAGGCGATAACACTGACAATCTTTTACATCACTTTGCATGTGTCACTTACTGCAGTACAGGGACAGTACAACAACAATGGGATACCAGGCAGAAGAAAGGAGAAATGAGAGATACAAATAGTACAATACTCTTTCTGATGGGTAAGTAGGATTTCCTCTGTGTGTGTGTGTGTGTGTGTGTGTGTGTGTGTGTGTGTGTGTGTGTGTGTGTGTGTGTGTGTGTGTGTGTGTATTACATTTTCTTGAATCATTTCTCTCTTGAGGGGTATCTGGGTTGATTCAGTAAGCATGGTTGTGCTGAAATATTTACTATATCCTGGTTTGTATTCTTTCAAGTAAATGCCTAGGAGTAGAGTTGCTGGATCATATGTAAGTGGCTAGTCAAAACAGGGGTGAAGGGGGAAAAGGTACAAGAATGACCAGGAGAAAATGGAGGAAGTGCTCAGAGTAATCTAGTAAATATCCTACAAAATTAAGAAGAGTGAAGGAAGAGGTACATAGAGGAAGGATGTGAATATTGAAAGAGTTAGCATTGATCAAGTTATATTGTACACAGAAACTGCCTTGTTTACTAACTCCTTTGCTACTTGAAATAATAATTAAAAAATCATGTCCCCAAAATTAGAAGCGAACCATAAGAATCTGCTCAGATCACCTCTAGGGTCTACAAATCTGTTTTGGTTAGGATAATTTTTAGAACAACACTAATGATACATATCATCTGAAGAAAATTTAATGATTTCCAGCTATTTAAGATAATCATTTTTGGAGATATGGCTCAAGGGGCAACTTGTTACCTAGTGAGCAATGCTTTCAGATATTGAATTCAATGTTGATCTTGAACAAAAGTAAAAACAATCAATAAAAGTCAGGCACTTTCCATGGCACTTGTAGCTCATGAGTTTAATCCTACCTTTAATCATAAGGCAGAGATCTGGGAATCTCAGTTCAATGTCAGTTTGGATAGGAAAATCTGTGAGACTCTCATCTCCAATTCACTGCCAAAGAAAGATGGAAGTGGAATCATGGCTCAAGTGGTAGAATGCTAGCCTACAGCATAATGCTCAGGGATAGAACCCAAACCTTGACTTCTAGCCTTAGAAAAGTGCATATACATACACAAAGGAAGTAAATCACTCAAGTTCTCAACCTTCCATTTCCATAATCCTAACTCTAATCCTGGTGAGAACCCTGAGAGTAACCTTGATGATAATAGTAACCCAATCCTAAAATTAATGGAATATATATCCTAACAGATACTCATGGTCTTTGAAATGATTTATTTGCACTTTGCACCAAATCCTACAGATTCCCTGAATTGGACTCTGAAATCGTTCCCTATTATGAATATTAACCTCAAATCTTCAAATCATGAAAACTATCATAGTTTCCACTGATCTTAACTTTTACTGAACTCCTATATCTCTAAAAAGAAGTTGCAGGTTTACTTAAATTATACTCTACTTCCTAACCCTAACTATATATCTAAACCTTACTAGAAACCTAACTCTAAATTTAACCCTATTGAACCTTGAACAGGAAAACTCTGTAGTTTTTGTTAAATTTCACAATTATTTTACTTGAAAATGTTAGCAGAAAACTCTCAGTTTTACGTTAAAGCTTACCCTTCCCTACCCCTATGTCTAACCTGAACTAGAACAGTAACCATAACCATAATAATAATAGCCTTTGGATTCTAAAAGCCATACAAATACATTAGATTTATTCATCCTAACTTTGATTCAACTAATCTCTCTAAAAATAGTTTGTAGTTTTACTCATTATCTTGCCATTTTTGTAACCCTAACCTTAAATGGAATATTGAGGCTAACCCTCACACTAACCATATCCTAATCTTAATATAATTAGCAGGTTCATATTTCACATTCGTCCTAATTCTCACATGACTTGTTATTCAAAGATAGTTTCAGTTTTACACTAAACTTATCATTGCCCTAATGCTAACACTAACCACAGCTGCAACTGAAACCTCACTTTCACCCTAATGATAGTCCAATTCTAATGTTTAAGAAAAATAGTCTAGTTTTAATCAGTTTGCACTCTGGAAATGAGTTTCAGATTGCCCTGATTCCCACAAATTTTCTGACTCTTCCTCTGAAGTTATCTTGTTCCCTAACATGAACCATTATAAAATAACTTGCCCTCAAATTCTATTATCAGGAAAAATACTGTAGTATCCATTGATCCTACATTTTCCTGAACCCCTGTAGCCTAAAACATTTTCGGATTTACTTACCATCTAGTCCATTACTTAACGATCTTAACCTAAACTGGATGGAAAAGTCTCATTTATTCATTAAAAAATGATCACTAAGAAATAAATATAATGAAAATACTTTAGTTGCATCTCAATCTACTTAAAATAGATTGGTTACTATTATCATCAAGGTTACTACAGTCTCAATTTGTTACCAAAATATTAGTGTTCAGGAATATCACTCATTTTAAGAAAATGACTAGTCAAACAAAGCTTATATTATATTTGAAATTTAAAAAATGAAAAGGATACCCAGATTAATGACCTTACTCAGACATTCAGAGATTCAAAAAATGTAGAAATATCCTCATTTATGTAAGTCAAACATGGAAGAGAGGATATGGCAAGCCCAAAGTCACATACCAATGGCAGAGATATTTAACAAAATCCCATGAAGTTGAAATCAGTCTTAAAAGGGAGATTTGGGCATAAAGGGAGTAGGGCAGAAGAATGGAGATGGAAATGGTGGAATAATACAGTCATATAACTCAATATACATAACTGAAAATATAAGTAGGAAACTTGAAGGGATATGTGGGGTTGGGGTAAAGGAAGAAAGAAAAATAGAAAGGTTGACAATTATCCAGATGCATTGTACATTGAAATGCACATATTCTCTATTCAACACTGACATGATGAAGCAAAACCCCTTTGGACAATTAGCTAAAAATTAATTTTTTTGAAATTTTAATGTTAATGGACCAGATGCATAAAATTTTAGAGATAAATAAGAGGATAGCACTTACATATTGTTGAGGCTTGTACTCCTTTCAATATACAAAAATTAGTGTGACAAGTCTACTCCGATTGTTAATTGTGTTTTGCCAATTCTTCTTGCAAGTTGCTTAAAATATAGAAAACCAATTTCCAATATCCCTACACTTCCAATAAAAAAAATCATATAGACCTTTGGGTTTTTCACTTGTTTCTAAATATCTTAATGTAATGTATTGGAACTAATTTCATTCCACATTTAAATTTAAATTTTAGGTCACTAAATTCTTTTCAAATCCTCTCACTCCATCACAGGTATGGTTAGATAACTGATGTGGGCAGAATCAGAACTATTCAGAAGGTTGTAAATAGATGCTTACCTAGTTTTCTCTCTTCTGGAGCATAGAATATAGATTGTCTTAACTGGAAAAAGTTTGCCTTCCCAGGTTTTCTGCATATGAACATTCCATCAACATTTGGTTATTAGAGGATTATTCAAGATTAGCTAAATGTTGATTGATAATGACTGAGCTTGACAGAAAGGTGAGGGAAAACAATCTATACTTCAATGAGGTTCTGACTTGTGTTTCACAAAGGGTTATGAAAGCTCTCCATTAGAAATCTAGCAGCTGTGCTTTTAAAAATCCTTGCATGGTTAGACTTTCTGATAATGTCTCAATTCAAGTACTTAGGAGTTCCATACTATTCAAGATGCTGTATTAGATCCTTTTACATTTTGCAGACAGCTCTTGGTGATGAAATTTGAGCTTTTCAAAATTTCTCTCCCAATTCCATCCACAAAATGCAGACAAAAAAGACAAAAAACATTGAAAAAATGTTTATCTGTTGATAGTGCATATACTTTTATTTTCCATTACAAACATAAAATGTAGTAAAATGTTTCATAGCAATTACTCTGAACTAGGTTGTGGACACATTCTAATGTAAATAATATACTGTGTTCAAGTAAAAAGTTTGAGGATCCAACATTTTAATATGCCTGTGGTCCTAAAACCAATATCTTACTGATATTGACTGATAAATACAACTTCCCATAAGTACAGAAGTTTTCCTTGTATCTTTTTAATATATATTTTTATTGTAAAGACACTGTACACAGGGGTTACAGTTACATAAGGAAGGAAGTGAGTACATTTCTTATTGAGCATTGTTACCAAATCCTTTGTTTTTCCCCTACCATCCCTTCCCTTCACATCACCCACATCCTCCATCCAACCCCCCCCCCATAGTATATACTCTGATAGGATACTCTCCTGATACTTTGGTTGTTGAGAGTCTACAAGAGCAAGCATTCCATGGGGAGCAGGGTGACACCATACGACCTTTACTTACTGAGATTTCCGAATGACTTCCTATCACTTGTACTGCATTTTTCAAGTCGAATCTCATGTCTTAAAACATACCAGTTTTAAGAGATAAGAGGAGTGGTAAAAGAACTCTTAGAGACAAATACATCTTCAACATATTTGGTTCCAAGAATTCCATCTAAGGCATATTCAACAACTAGTGAAACTTATGTTGACTGTAACTATGTGTCTTTCTCCATGTGTGCATATATACATGGGTATATGTATGTGTGTATTTGTGAGTAGAGTAACATACACGTGTACATATATAAGGGCACATACATATATGCATATATAAACAAATGTAAATATATAAATATATTTGCATATATATATCAAGTGTTCAGTGATTTAATGTATAGTTCCTAACACATTGTCATTCTCACAAAGTGTACATGATAAACTGCTCTGAGGATCTGTGCTCTATGACGGGTATCCTTTGTACTCACGTCCCCATTATCTTGTTTTTCAGTCTACTTTCCATAGGATAGCTTTGTTTTCATTACATGTAGTTACTCACTGATACTCAAAGGAAAAGGTTGTTTGTAAAAGGAAACGTACTTTTAGGTCACAGGTTAAAAGTATCTTATCCATCCCAATTATTCTTATGAGATAAAATTTATAATAGTAATAAAATTGAGAAGGAATTCCTAGATCTGTTGTTTTACCATTTAGAATGGCAAATAATAATATCACATCACAGTTGTAACTCTTCAATAAGGCAAAGGTAACTGATTGTCCATATCATGTTCCCACAAATCAGTGGATCCTGAAGGATGATAGTAGACCACCAGAAATTCTAAGCAGCAGACATGAAGCATGAAAGAGAAAGTGAGGAAATGATAGAGAGTATAAGAGAGAGAGAAATATCATAATAGTGAAAGTGCATAACAGATAAATAAGAGCTGTATGAGAATATTCATATGCCTATCTTTTGACACTACATGTACATTTGAAGGTATTTGTTGCATAAAAACCAATCAACATAAAATATAAAGCATTTCATGGAGGTCGGAGGAAGATGGTAGAGGAGAACCTGGAGGCTAAACAAGCTCTCACATACAAAGCAGTTTTAGTATTCCAGTGAACAGTACTAGCCTAGATAATCACACCAAGTGTGCCAACACTGTACACAGAGTTTGACTAGAGAGGGAAGATCCAGGCAAGAAGACAGATCTGAGCACTTGCCAGTAGCCACGGTTGTGGCAGCATCTGTGGCTCCCATAGCCACCATATCTACAACAGAGTGTCCAGGACAAAGGCGCCATATGCAGTGGGTGAGCGGATTCTGCTCAACACCAACAAGAACTGAAAAGGAGCAGATAAATTCATCCTGCAGATCACAGACCAGAGATAACCAGGAACAAAGACTCCTGCCTGAGTAGAATCCTGACATCCTCACTCCTTCTCATGGAGCAGAGGTGGGAAGGCTGCCCCTCCCCCTCCCACCAGACATCATCTTTGATACTGAGAAAGGCCAGGTTGAGCAACTAGCTCCAACTCAGGTCTTGTAAGAAAACAAAGGAGTCATTTAGCAGGTCATAGGTATCTGACCTGACCTTCCAGGCTCAGATCCACCCAGGAGAAAGTCACCTAGCCCAAACAGAGAGAGTTCTGCCCCCCAGAGGAGTGACTATCTTCACTGGGTTAACAGAACCAGAGGCTGCCCCTACCTACAGCAGCCTAGACAATCAATTGAAATTCAATAAACATAAACCTTGAGAATGGCTCCAGGCTGGGGTCTGGGAGTGTCTCAGGAGCTAGCCCCTCAGGGAAAAGCTACTGTTTGCTGAAACGCCTCAACCCTACCCAGAACGTAGCCTCATCACAGCATATCCAAACTAGAGGAAACAGCCATATTTCTCTTTCGTGATACTCAAAACAGATCTCCCTCCCACTGAACGAGCCTGAAGGAGGATCACAAGATCCTGGATAAAGCGGAGCATTTTATTGACTGCTCAAACAAACTGATGTAAGAAATCAATCAGGCCACAGGAAAACCAAACATCACAAGCAGACCAAAGACTCCACGAAGAGACTGGTTACAGACACCGGGGAGATACAGGATCTTCCCATTCCTCACACACACACACCCCCGAAAATTAAACAACTCTTTTTGGTACCATTTTTTTAAATTTTTTAATTGTTTTCTATTAATCATTTTTTTCTTCTTCTCCTAATTTTTATTTTAGGTGTGTGTGTTTGTGTGTGTGTGTGTGTGTGTGTGTGTGTGTGTGTGTGTGTGTGTGTGTGTGTGCTTTTTTAAAAAATCGATATTGACATTTTGGTCCTTTTTAAATTGTTTTTATTTTTTTGATTCTTTTCATTTTTTTGTCTTTCTTTTTTTTTTTTTTGCGTGACTTAATTGCTGTTTTGCCTCATCCCCAGATAAATACCCTTCATCGATTATTAGAACTTATCCCCCATTGTGTACATAATTAATCCAGAAATGTATTACTTAATTCACAAACTTTTAGGCTTAACTGTTTAATAGCAGTATTATATCTTTATACCATATAATTTTTAAGTAAATATTTTAAGAATTTTTATTTTTTAGTTTTTCATGTCTCCTTTCTATCATCCCCTCCTGTCATCCTATCCTTTTCTTCTTTCAATATCACTTCTTTAAAGTTACATAATTTTTAAATGTTTCACTTTTTAAATTTAAATTTTTGTTTTTCCATTTTTGATTATCTTCTCTTTAATTTCTCTCCTATCATTCTGTCCAATACCTTTCCCTCTCTGAGATTAGGACTTGATTAAATTTACTTTAATTTCTCCACATAATTCTAATCCTATTTTCCCCCACATTTCTCCTTAAACATAATAATTTCTGATTTGAAAAATTCATCTTTGCTGTTCTTAGCCCATTAATGCATAGTTTTTTGATGTTGAATAGATTGTATCTGTTACACTAGGTTCTTTCTGCAGCCATTTTGACTATGCAACTACAGGACTTTGGTTGATGCTTGCCTTAAAATAGTGTTTTAGCAAAAAAATTGGTGTCACTTTCATATCAACTGTGCAGAACAAGCCGGAAAACACGAGAAAAATGGCAAGTCTGGGTATCTCAACTCCCATTCATGATAATCCAGTGACAGAACAGTTAATGAATAATCCGGAGGAGAGTTCCTGCAAAGAGCACTATAAACACTACTGGTAAACGTGGTGAATGAAAAGAATGAAAGCTTGCAAAGGACTCAGTTTGAACGTGAGAGGGAGAGAGAGAGGAGGCAAACCAAACGTTAGTACAGGAATTTCGTGACTGTGAGGAAACTACTCAAAGACTGATACAGTAATTGCGTGACCAGGTTGAGAACAGTCAAAGAGAAATAAAGGAATTGCGTGAGCAGGCTGAGAACAGTCAAAGAGAAAGAAAGAAATTGCATGAGCAGGCAGAGAACAGATGAAGAGAGACACAGGAATTGCGTGAGTAGGCTGAGAACAGTCAAAGGTAACTACAGGAATTGCATGAACGTGAGGAAGCTAATTAAAGCATAACACAGGAATTGTGACATTGGGATGAGAATAGACAAAGATCAATAGAGGCATTCATGGAATCCATAAACAGACAGCTGAAAGAATTCAGGGCGACCACACAGGGAATGCTGAATGGAGCCCGACAGCAGGAATGGGAGTCCAAGTAATCCATAACCAATCAACTAAGTGATTTGAGAACACCAAATTAAGGAAGTAAAGAAGTTCATAGAAGATCGAAAACAAGGCTCCAACAAAGAATTTGAAGCCATCAAGGCCAACAAATTAGAAGGAAAAGAAATAAACCAAGTAGAAAGACAACAGTAGATTAGAGCATGCAGAAGATCGAATCTTGGGGATTGAAGACAGCCTAGGTATTATAGAGAAAGAACATACAACTATCCAAGACAAATCCAAGAAATATGATAGATCTATTCAACATTTGGAATACACAATCAGAAGGCCTACTCTGAGGACAAATGGTGTAGAGGAGCAGGTAGAGACAGAAGTTAATTGTTGAGGAAATCTGTTTAACAGGATCCTAATAGAGAACTTCCCAAACATACAAAAAGATAGGCCTATTCAGATACAAGATGCTTGTAGAATCCCAAATAGACCAGAACAGAACAGCACTTCCCATTGTCACATTATAATCCACACAGGACCAATTCAGATCAAGAATAAGTTCTTAAAAATGTCAAGGAGAAAAAATCAATCATCTAGAAAGGAAAACCAATTAGAATCACCTCATATTTTTCAGCATAAATAAGTAAAGCAAGAAGAGCCTGGCAGGCTGTATGCCATGCCCTGAAGACAAACAATTTTCAACCAAGAATACTGTACCCAACTAAACTCTCCTTCATAACTGAAGGTCAAATAAAAACCTTCCATAGCAAAGAAAAACTGAAAAATATATCTCCACCAAACCAGCCCTATAAAAAATACTTAAAGATGACCTACACACAGAAAACCAACAAGACCACAATAATGGCTAAGAAACCACACCCAAACTGAGAATCCAAGAACCATAGGAAAAACCAAGTTTCCACAGCCCCCAAGGAGGTTACCAAACACCTCTCAGTCCTACCTCTCAACATTAACTTAAAGCTCGAATTTAGCGAAATAGACTGTCTAGTTGGATTAAAAAGCAAGATAATTCTATCTCCTGCCTTCAGGAGGCACACTTTACCTATAAAAGCAAACACATTTTGTTAATGAAAGGATGGAATAAAATCTACGAAGCAAACGGCTGCCATAAAGAGGAAGGAGTTGCAATAATAATATCAGATAAAATATGCCTCGAATTAAAATTACTGTAAAGAGATAAAGAAGGTCGCTACATGAGACTTATGGGTTCTCTACTTCAGGAGGATATTACAATTCTAAATATGGAATTGCCAAACAAAAGAGCACCAAAATTTATCCAAGAGACACTATTTTCCCTCAGATCTCACATAGGTCCAACGACATTAATTGTTGAGGATTTTAACACACCACCATCCCCACTATATAGATCAAATCAGCAAAAAAAAAATCAACAGGGAAACTGCAGATTTAAACAACTGCATAGAGCAAATAGATTTAACAGACATCTACTGAATATTTCACCCAGTAGCATCAGAATACTCGTTTTACTCTGCAGTTCATGGAACATTTTCCAAAAGAGATCACATTTTAGGTCACAAAACAAACTTGTTCAAATTCAGAAACATTGAAGTTACACCTTGCATCCTCTCAGACCACAAGGGAATAAAATTAGAACTCAACACCAAAAAAGTCTTGTAACACATGGAGGCTGGACGACACACTGTTGAATAACCAGGGGGTCATGGAAGAGATTAGAAAGGAAATTCAAATGTCCATGATATTCCACAAAAATGAACACACAAATTACCAGCTCCTCTGGGACACTGCAAAGGCAGTACTCAGAGGTAAGTTTATAGCTCTGAGTTCCTACACCAACAAATTAGAGAGATCTGAAACCAACCACTTACTGAGACATCTGAACCACCTTGACAAAGAGCACCAAGATAAACCCCAATTCAATAGATGGAAAGAAATAATTAACATTAAATCCCAGTTAAACGAATTAGAAATTAAAAAAAAACAGAATGAATCAACAAAACAAAGAGTTGGTTCTATGAAAAAATTAACAAAATTGACAAACCCTTAGCAAATCTTATCAGAAAAAGAAGGAACACACCCAAATAGATAAACTCAGATGTGAGAATGGAAACATCACCACAGAAAACAACCAAGATTCTGAACATTATAAGGGAGTATTTTCAAATCTTTATGCTAATAACTTTGAAAACTTGGCAGAAATGGACCTTTTGCTAGCAATTATCAACATGCAAATACTAAACCAAGATGAGTTAAAGCATATTAAGGGGCCCACATCAAGCATTGAAATAGACACAGCAAAAAGAGACCTCCCATGTAAGAAAATCCCAGGACCTGTACAAGAGCTTCAAAATAGAGCTCACACCAATACTACTCCAACTCTTCGATGAAATTGAAAGAGATAGTTCACTACCGAACACATTCTATGAAGCCATCATAACCCTCATCCCAAAACCAGACACGGACTCATCAAAGAAAGAGAAGTATAGACCCATTTCTTTGATGGACATTGATGCAAAACTTCTCAACAAAATTTTGGCCAATCGACTTCAAAAATTCATCCAAAAATCATACACCAATATACAGGATTTATTTCAGGGATGCAAACCTGTTTCAATATACACAAATCAATTAATATAATTTATCACATCAACAAGAGCAAGGATTAAAACCATATGGTTATCTCAACAGATGCACAAAAAGCATTGGACCAGATCCAACACCCCTTTATGATGAAGGTTCTGGAAAAATTAGGAATCCATGGAACATTCCTCAATACAATAAAAACTATATGGAAAACCTACAACCAGCATTATAATTAATGGTGAAAAACTAAAGCCATTTCCGCTTAACTCGGGAATGAGACAAGGATGTCCACTCTCTCAACTTCTCTTCAACCTAGTATTAGAATGCCTAGCTACAGAAATAAGGGATCCAAATAAGGAAAGAAGAATTAAAATTCTCCCTCTTTGCAGATGACATGATCTTGTACTTAAAGAATCCCACGGACACCGCTCCCAAATTACTCATGCTGATTCAAACCTGGAAAAATAGCAGGGTATAAAATTAACCCTCAAAAATTAATGGCTTTTCTGTACGCCAACAATGAGAAAAGTGTGGCTCAAATCAAGAAAGCGTTTCCATTTGTAATAGCGCCACAAAAAATAAAATACCTAGGAATTAACCAAAGAAGTGAAGGACTTCTATGATGAAAACTTTAAAATCTGAAAAAGGAAATCAAAACAGAACTTAGAAAGTTGCAAAAACCTCCCATGTTCCTCGATAGGAAGGATGAACCTTGTGAAAATGGCAATATTTCCCAAGGCTATCTACAAGTTCAATGTCATACCTATCAATATTCCAACCGCATTCTTCAAGGAAATAGAAGAGGCAATCCAAAAATTCATATTGAACAACAAAAGACCCCCAATTGAAAAAAGCGATCCTTAACAGAAAGAACAGTGTTGGAGGAATATCAATACCAAATTTCAAACTCTCCTACAAAGCCATAGTAATTAAAACAGTTTTGTACTGGCACAAGAAAAGATCTCAGGAACAATGGAATAGAATTGAAAACCCAGAAATGAACCTACAGACCCATAATCATCTAATATTTGATAAAGGGTCTAAAAAGATAAAATCGAGGAAAGGCTGTTCAGTAAATGGTACTGGCAAAATTGGTTAATCACTTGTAGAAAATTAAGGCTAGACCCTTACATATCACCCTGTACCAGAATCAAGTCCAAATGGATCAAAGACCTCGGAGTCAAAGCAGATATTTTGAAAACATTACAGGATGGAATAGGAGAAACCCTAGGTCTCCTTGACAAAGGCTGGAATTTTCTGAAAAGAAATGCAAAAGCACAACAAATGAAAGAAAGGTTGGACAAATGGGATTGCATGTAATTGCAGAGCTTCTGCATGGCAAAGGTCATAGCTAGCAGGATCAATGAAAAGCCCACGGAATCGGAGAGGATCTTCACTAGCCATACAACCGACAAGGGTTTCGTATCTAAAACAGATGTGGAAATCAAAATTTAAATCCCCCAACAACAAATACTCAAAGAAAATACTGCCCAATAAATAAGTGGGCTAAAGACATAAAGAGAAACTTCTCTGAAGAGGAAAGGAGGGTGACCAATAAAGACATGCAGAAATGCTCAACCTCCCTAACCATAAAAGAAATGCAAATCAATCAACACTGAGATATCACCTCACCCAAGTTAGAATGGCTATAATCAAGAACTCTAATAACAACAGATGCTGGAGGGAATGTGGACAGAAGGGAACCTTACTTCATTGTTAGTGAGAGTGTAATCTTTTTCAACCACATTGGAAAGTAGTATGGAGGTTCCTCCAAAGACTCCACATAGAGCTCCCCTATGACCCAGCAATCCGACTTTTGGGCATTTACCCAAATGATCACAAACAAGACCATACTAAAGCTACCACAAAGATATATTTATTGCAGCATTACCATAGCTAAGATATGGAACCAACCCAGATGTCCCTCAGTAGATGAATGGATCAAGAAAATGTTGTATATATACACAATGGAATTCTATGTCTTTATCTGAAAGAATGATATTGCCCCATTTGTTAGGAAATGGAAAACTTGGAAAAAATTATATTACGTGAAGTAAGCCAGGCCCAAAGAAACATAGGTCCCATGGTTTCCCTTATTAGCAATTACTAGTGTATGTCTGAGACATGCAGGAATTGTTAGATAAGTTGATGTTAGGTGAAGTGAACCCCAAGATAAGAATTCAATTTTTTTTTCTTTTCTGTAATTATTTCTAACATATTTATAAGAAGACTTCTTTGTTACTTTTTATGTCCGTCCCGCATGGTATAACCCCTGTTTTCGCTGTATTTGATGTTGGTATAATTTGTGGAGGGGAAGGGGAAAAATTTTTTAAATAGGGATACAGGTGGATCCATTGCAACAATGAGATATACAAGACATTATGTCGAAAAACAAATTTTACAACTTTGGTTGGGGAAAGGGGAGGGGAAAATGAGACGAAAGGGGGGTGAGATGGGAAGAGATAGTAAGGAGAAACAAAGGAGTATGCAACAATGCTTGATAAGAAATGTACTCATTACCTTGCCCATTTAATTGTAACCCCTCTGTCTGGTATTTTCACACTTAAAAAAACACAAAACACCATAAAATATAAAGTGATTTTGATAAAAAATAAAAATGATTCAAAATAAATTATCAATGCAAAAACAATCTTTACAGAAGCAAACTCTGAGATATTACATGACTTTGAAAAGGATAAAGTGACTGAATTTAATATAAATTTAGAAGTATGACCATTCAAAAATACAAAAAGATATTCTTTATTTCATTATATAACACAAAACAGAAAGTAAATGTTGTTTAGATGATTTTTTAAAACACAGTCTCTCAGGTGTTGGGAGGGTGGTTCAGTGTAGAGTGCTTGCCTTGCATGCATGAGGTCCTGGGTTTGATTCCTCAGCACCACATAAGCAGAAAAAGATGGAAGAGCTGCTGTGACTCAAGTAGTATCACTAGCCTTGAGCTGAAGAGCTGAGAGACAGCACCCAGGACCCAGAGTTCAAGCCCCAAAACCAACAAAAACAAAACAAAACACAGTCTCTCACTTTTGTGTGCTCAACATTGTAACACTAGTGCTTCAGTCTAGGGCTAAGATTTTAGGTGTGGACATTTATCAACACTCCTGATTCAGATTCTAATTGATAAAATTTTAATCAATATTTTGTTCTTATTAATTTTGCTCTTTGTAAATTCACATATACCTATAAAAAAACAGTGTGGCCATCCCAATAACATTCTCAAAGTACTTCCTAATGATGACTTACATAAAGTTGTTTTATATTACAACAAGGAAAACAATGCTACAAATAAGGAAAACCAATACATAAATATTAATGATTAATAAAATAAAAAACAATTACCACTGTTTCCAGTATTTGAAATGTACTACATATTCGATTTATTATTTTCTCATATTGCTGTACATTTAAAACTGCCTAAGTCTATGATGTTCAACAAGAATTTTATAGGCTATGAGTAGCCTTTAAAGATTACTATTATTATTATTATTATTATTATTATTATTAAGATTATTATTTATGGTTCATCTCATCATTTGTATATGGCTTATACCATCATTTGTTCCTCACTAATATATAAAGTAAAGAAGCCTTTAAATTTTAACAGAAACTGTGCAGTTAATGTCTTAAATCTGCTTCTTTACACAAACACTTTGCAACTTCTCATTAGTAATGTTTCTATAAACTCTGAAATGTACATATTTAGTAGTATGTACCATGAATCTTAAATGCTTTATGAAAAAGTTTTATAACCTGCTAAATAGTCTTAATTTTGGCATATATGAGCAAATTCCCAAAATTAAACATATTTAAAACATTAAAACTTTTAACAAACCTTAACACTTTCTATAGTGTTCATTATGGCAGGTTCCTTGTACAGATTAATTGAATTCCTTCTACAGATCTGTTGAACAACAAATATCTGGTATTATTTTGTTTTTGACATGTCAAACTTGACTTTATTCTTAAATGTGTTCTTATGTAAGAAATACATGATTCTAAAATTTCACGACAATTCTTTTGAATTAAATTTTTGTGGAATTGTCTAGTTTAAGAAAATCAATTACACTTTATGTATAAAAAATGTTCTGTGCTCAATTCAGTAGCACATACACTAACATTGGAACAATAAAGAGAAGAATAGCCCCTGACTGAGGATGACACTCAACTTCGTGAAGCATTCTAGATTTTTAAAAGAACAGATGCTGGAGGGGATGTGGACAGAAGGGAACCTTAATGCATTGTTGTTGGGAGTTTAAACTTGTTCGAAGAGTTTGGAAAGTAGTATGGCGGTTCCTCAAAAGACTACAATAGAGCGCCCCTAAGTCCCAGCAATCCCATTTTGGCATTCACCCAAATGATCACAAACAAGACCATACTAAAACTACCAGCAAAACTATGTTCATTGCAGCATTATTTACCAAAGCTAAGATACAGAACCAAACCCGAGGCCCCACAGTAAACTAATGGATCAAGAAAATGTGTGTGTGTGTGTGTGTGTGTGTGTGTGTGTGTGTGTGTGTGTGTGTGTGTGTGTGTGTGTGTGTGTGTGTGTGTACTGGAATTCTATGCCTCCATCAGAAAGAATGACATCACCCAGTTAGGAAATGGAAAGACATGGAAAAATTTATATTAAGTGAATTAAGCCAGGCTCAAAGAAGTGAAGTAAGCCAGGCCCAAAGAAAGATAGGTCCCATGGATTCCTTAATTGCAATAACTAGTATGTGTCTGCTACAAGCAGAAAACATCATATAAGTTGATGTTAGGCAAAATGAACCCCAAGATAAGGATTCAAATAGTTTTTATTTCTTGCGATTGTTTCTAAGATATTTATAAGATGAATTCTTTGTTGCTTTGTATGTTCCTCCTGCAAGCTAAAGCCCCTGTTTTCACTGTATTTGATGTTGGTATACTTTGTGCAGTGGAAGGGAAACACAAATCGTTGAAAAAGGGATGCAGGTGGACCCATTGCAACAATGAGATGAACAAGTCGTTATGTCAAAAAATGATTTTGGCCAGGTATTGAGGGATGTGGACAGTGGGGGGGGGATGGAGGGGGAGGGGTTGGTGGGTGTAGGGGGTGGGAGATGGGCAGGGATGGGAAGGGGAAACAAAGGAGGAGCAAGTGGACTCATTGCAACAATGAGATATACAAGTTATTATGTCAAAAAATGAACTTTACAACTTTGGGGGGAGGAGGACAGGGTGGGGAAAGTGGGGGAGTGTGGGAAGGGATGGGAAGGGGAAACAAAGGGGAGGCAACAATGTTTGATAAGAAATGTACTCATTATCTTGCCCATGTAATTGTAACTCCTCTGTCAGTATTCTCACAATAAAAAAAAATGTACTCAATAACTCACGCATGTAATTGTAACACCTCTGTATGGCATTTTCACAATAAAAAAAAAGAATCATAGGTCCTGTGGTATCCCTTATTTGCAATAACTAATGCATATCTGGGATAAGCAAAGAAGGTATGGTAAGGCGAAAAAAAGGAGTAGGCAACAATGCTTGATAAGAAATGTACTCATTACATTTTCCACGTAATTGTAACTCCTCTGTATGGTATTTTCACAATTAAAAAAAAAAGGTCAAAAGCATGTGCATATGAATAGATAAGATGATGTTAAGGTAAATGAACCCCATGATAAGGACACAAGTGGTTTTGTATTCCTTCCTGTGGTTTCTAATATATTTATAATGTATGATGTGATTTTTATATGTGCATCCCACACAGTTAAAGCCCTGTTTTCACTGTATCTGATGTTGGTGCACCTCCATCTTGCATATACACTTCTCTAATTTGGGGATGGAAAGGGAAAAAACAAAATAGTAAAATAAGGATACAGTATGACCCATTGCAACAATGTGACGCACAAGACAGTATGTTGAAAAACGAACTTTACAATTTAGGAGGGTGGGGGAGGGGAGTGTACTTGTGGAGCTGGGAGGGAAGGGATGGCGGGGGGAAAACAAAGGAGGAGGTAACAATGTTTGATAGGAAATGAACTATTCATGTAACTGTAACCACTCTGTACAGTACTTTTACAATAAAAAATATAAAAATGTTATGGGATGGAAGAGAATATTTCCCCTATTTTACCCATATAATATCGTTAACAAAGAAATTAATACAAAACACTGATATGCAGATATTTTGAATAAATGTGTGTTTGTGTATGTGTGTGTGTGTGCATGCCTGCGCATTTTTGTTCTCAGAGTTTGAATTCAGTGCATCAAGGTCCCGCTAGGCCATTCCTCTCTAGATTGATGAGCTACTATATAAGCTACATCTCCATTCTTGGCTCTTTGCTAGTTCATTAATTTTTTTTTAATATTTTCATTATTTTTATTGTGAACATACTGTACAGAGGGGGTACAATTACATGGGCAAGATAATGAGTACATTTCTTATCAAGCATTGCAGCCTCCTCCTTTGTTTACCCTTCACTTCCCTTCCCAGCCTCCCCCCACCCCCCCACCCCATACTCCCCCCCACACCAAATTTGTAAAATTCGTTTTTGACAGGACAACTTGTACTTCTCATTGCTGCAACGTGTCCACCTGTATCCTTAAATGACTTGTTTTTCCCCTTCTCCTCCACAAATTATAACCACATCAAATATAGTGAAAGCAGGGGTTATACTGTGGGGGAGGGATATACAAAGCAAGAAAGAAATAATTTTATAAATGCGTTAGAAAAAAATTCATGAAAGAAAAAATCATTTAAATACATATGTAAGGGTTCATTTTCCTAACATCACATTATCTGACCTTTGCTGCTTGACTCATACATATACTAGATATTGCAAATAAGGGAAACCATGGAACCTATGTTTCTTTGGGCCTGGCTCACTTCACTTAATATAATTTTTTCCAAGCCTTTCCATTTCCTAACAAATGGGCAATGCCATTCTTTCTGATGGAGGCATAGAATTCCATTGTAATTTTTTTTTAATAATCTCATGAATATTTTTTGTCCTGATTGGCTTCGAACGGTTATCCACAGATCTCAAGTTCTTGAGCAGATACCCGAGTAGACAAGATTACAGGTGTGACCAACCAGCACAAGGCTTTCAGAATAATTTAAAAAATAGAAGAAAATTTACTTCATGGAGGCTTGTTTATCATCTCCCACTTTTAAAGCATTTTGGAGTGATTATATGTGAATTTATTTCATTTTTGGATTCTTAAAAGACAGTAAGTGATGGTATTTAAACGTTTTAATCTTTTTTTTTTTTAATTTGGTCATGCGGCATGAACTCTGGACTTGGGCACTCTCCCTGGGCCTTTCAGCTAAAGGTTAGTGCTCTACCCCTTGAGCCACAGTGCCACTTCTGCTTTCCTGGTAGTTTATTGTAGATAAGAGTCTCACAGATTTTCCAGCCTGGGCTTGCTTTATAGCGCATTCCTCAGATCTCAGCTTCCTCTGTAGCCAGGATTATAAGTGTGAGCCACCAGCTACCAGCTAGTTTTAGTACTTTTTTTGGGGGGGGGGTCCAGTCATGGGGCCTGAACTCTGGGCCTGGGCACTGTCCCTCAGCTCTTCAGCTCAAGGCTAGTGCTCTACCACTTGAGCCACAGCGCCACTTCCGCCTTTTTTCTTTTTTGCTTATGTGGTGCTGAGGAATCGAACCCAGGGCCTCATGCATGCAAGGCAGTCGCTCTACCACTGAGCCACCTTCCCAGCCCTTTAGTACTTTTTAAAATGTATACTGGAACTGTGGAACAGAAGAAATTTGTCTCTCTTTAGACTTCAATTTATGAGCTCAGCTCTGAGCATGATAACCCAATGTTACCAACACTGTGTTGAAGACAAAATGTGACAGAAAACAATTACCGTGGGCTCTGAAGGAGAGGACAGCAATTCAGAACAAGATTCATATAGCCATTCTTGGGTTTATCATAATGAATTAAATGTGTCCCATCAGTTTAGTCATTTTAATGTTCTTACTCATCAGACATTTTTGGGGACACCATATGCCCTTTCATCAATTCAGTCTCAAGAAAATGAAAAATTTTATCTTCTTACAAAAAGCTTCACTAGAGAGAAATCTCCATTAAGTTAAGGGGGAAAAATGATTGTTTTTTTAAATAGGTTATTGTGAACTTTGTTTCTTAAAAGTGAATGAACAATTTATATTTCAGTCTTTAAACAAAAGGTTCTTATCCTTTCTAAAATGTTTTTCCCTCATATTTAAATCATGATGGCCTGTAACATCTGAAGCATCTAAAAACTGAAATAAATATATATTTTTTAACAAAAAAAAACAATTAACGTGGGCAATAATTGCTATGCTATTATTTCTTGGACAGCATGAATATTGAGTTGAGAGAGTAAGGGAATGGAGAGGATTTTACCTACTTTTTTATTGTTTACTTTTTGAAATTTTGAATCATTTCCTTCCCCACTGTGTGTCTTTGGGCCATGAACTTAGTGCCTTTAATTACAATATTTCCTAACACTAAAATGGTAATAATATTAGAATTATAGCAAATGTTTTCTTAAGAATTAAGAGAAAAAAAACTTGTGAAATACTTAACATAAATTTCTAGGAATAACAATTACAATTACATGGGCAAGATAATGAGTATATTTTTTATCAAGCATTGTTGCCTCCTTTGCTTCTTGTTCCCATCCCTTCGCATCTCCCCCCACACTCCCCATCCCACCAAGGTTGTAAAGTTCATTTTTCGAAATAAGGATTTGTACATCTCATTATTACAATGAGTCCACCTGCATCCCTATTTAAATGATTTGTTTTTTTCCCTTCCCCTCCACAAGTTATACCAACAACAAATACAGTGAAAGCATGGGTTATACCATGGGGGATGGACATACAAATCAACAAAGAAATCATCTGGTAAATGTTTGAAACAATTGCAATAAAGAAAAAAAACAATTGAATCCTTATCTTGGGGTTCATTTCATCTAACATCAACTTATCTGCCCTTTTCTGCTTGTCTCAGACATATACTAGTTTTTGCAAATAAGGGAAACCATGGGACCTATTACCTATGTTTTTTTGGGCCTGGCTTAATATATTTTTTGTAAGTCTTTCCATTTCCTAACAAATGGGGCATTGTTATTCTTTCTGATGGAGACATAGAATTCCATTGTATATATATATATATATATATATATATATATATATATATATATATATATATATCACATTTTCTTCATCCTTTCATCTAGTGAGGGACATCTGGGTTTGTTTCATATTTTAGCTATGATAAATAATGCTTCAATAAACATAGTTGTGCTGGTAATTGACAAGGGTCTCATATCTAAAATATACCTGGAACCAAAAAAACTAAATCCCCCAACGACAAATCCTCAAAGAAACAACTGCCCAATAAATAAGTGAGCTAAAGACTTAAAGAGAAACTTTTCTGAAGAGGAAAAAAGTATGGCCAATAGACACATGAAGAAATGCTCAACCTCTCTAGCCATAAAAGAAATGCAAATCAAAACAACATTGAGATGCCACATCACCCCAGTTAGAGTGGCTATAATCATGAACTCTAAAAACAACAGATGCTGGTGGTGATGTGGACAGAATGGAACCTTAATGCATTATTGTTGGGAGTGTAAACTTGTTCAACAGCTTTAGAAATTAGTATGGAGTTTCCTCATAGAGCTCCTCTATGATCCAACAATACCACTTTGGGGCATTTACCCAAATGGTCACAAACTAGCCAGCAGTTTTTTTTAAAATACTAAATAGAATGCAATCATTACAAAAGCCATTACATGTAATGAGAAACCAGAAGGCATGTTCTCTATTGACCATGCTCTGCTTCAAAGTCAGCCAGGTGGATAACTTCTCATGCTGTAAATCAAACTGGTTTTATTATGTCTTGACAGTATAAAAACATCAGGGACAGAATAATGAAGGAATGTTGTAGACTGAGGTGAAGTCCATATGAAAATGTTTGGGATGAGGGTTATGATGGTTTCATAGAATGTGTTCAGTAGTGATTTACTCTTTCAATTTCATTGAAGAGGTGGAGGAGTATTGGTGTGAGTTCTGCTTTGATGGCTTGAAGAATTCTGCTGTCAAACCATCTGGTCCTGGACTTTTCTTAGCTGACCAATTAGAAGGAAAAGAAATAAAAACCAAAGTAGAAAGTCTTGACAGCAGGGTAGACCATGCAGAAGATCAAATCTCGGGGATTGAAGACAGCCTAGATATTATAGAGAAAGACCATACAAGCATCCAAGACAAGTCCAAGAAATACGATAGATCTATCCAACACTTGGAAGACACCATCAGAAGGCTTAATCTAAGGAAAATGGGTGTAGAGGTGCACCTAGAAACAGAAGGTAATGGTCTAGGAAATTTTTTTAACAGGATCCTAACAGAGAACTTCTCAAACATGCAAAAAGATAAGCCTATTCAGATACAAGAAGCTTTTAGAACCCCAAATAAACTAGATCATAATAGGACATCCGACCATCACATTATAATCCACACAGGATCAACTCAGACCAAGGAAAAGATCCTTAAAGCTGTCAAGGAGAAAAGATTAATCATCTATAAAGCGAAACCAATTAGAATCACCTCAGATTTCTCAGCAGAGACAATCAAAGCAAGAAGAGCCTGGAATGATGTATGCCAAGCTGTAAAAATCAAACAACTATCAACCAAGAATACTGTACCCAGCTAAACTCTCCTTCATAACTGAAGGCCAAATAAAAACCTTCCATAGCAAAGAAAAATTGAAACAGTATATCTCCACCAAGCCAGCCCTACAAAAGATTCTTAAAGATGCCCTATAAAGAGAAAGTCAACAAGACCACAATAAAGGCCAAGAAACTGCACCCAAACTGAGAATCCAAGAACCATAGGAAGAACCCAGTTTTTGCAGCCCCCAAGAAGGTGGATAAAATGGCAGGAACTCTCAAATACCTCTCAGTCCTATCTCTTATCATTAACGGACTGAACTCTCCAATTAAGCGGCATAGACTGTCTAGTTGGATTATAAAACAAGATCCTTCTATCTGCTGCCTTCGGGAGTCACATCTTGCCCGTAAAAACAAACACATTTTCGATGTGAAAGGCTGGAGCAAAATCTACCAAGCAAACGGCCCCCCAAAACAGACGGGAGTTGCAATCCTAATATCAGATAAAATGGACTTCAAATAGAAATTGGTTAGAAGAGATAACGCTACATACTAATTAAGGGATCTCTCCTTCAGGAGGATATTACAATTCTAAATATCTATTCGCCAAACAATGGAGCACCCAAATTTATCAAAGAAACACTACTTTCCCTCAAATCCCACATAGATCCAAAGACATTAATTGTTGGGGATTTTAACACACCACTCTCCCCACTAGATAGATCAACTCGGCAAAAACTCAACAGAGAAACTGCAGATCTAAACAGCTGCATAGATCAACTAGATTTAAGAGACATCTACCAAATATTTCACTCAGCAGCATAAGAATACACGTCTTTCTCAGTAGCACATGACTACATTTTATCAAACAATGACTAACTGATTTATATTTTTTATCATGGAATTTTATTTGATATATATTTATTGATTAAGTTAAATAATTGGCCAATGGCAATATGAATTATGCATGAACAAAGTTTATTTAACACAAATATTTTATTCACAAGACATATTATGGCTCTCTTAAAGAACACTAGATGGCAGTGTGTTATTTATTTATTAATTTTTAGTTATTTTGTTAATGGTTATTAATTATCAGAAGTGACAGTTTCCTTATGCTCTTTCCAAAATATATTTAAAGCATTTGATTATACTCCCTCTATTTCCTTTTCATTACTCCTTCCTCCAAAGATTTCTGTTTTTCACATAAAATAACATCTTTAAATACGCACATATAATCTAATTTGGAAGATTTAAGGTGAACTGCAGCTTAATTCAATATGTACAGTGAATCAACAGGATGAATAAAAACTTTAATATTTTTTCTTATCTTTTGAATTGGGCCATTGTTATTATTATGGTTAGGGTTAGGATCCCAGACAGAATTAGAATTAGGGTTAGAGAAAAAGAAAATTTAGGTTCAACACAAGATGACCCATTGCAACAATGATACTCACAACACACTATATTGAAAATGAACTTTACACCATTGGGAAAGAGGAGTGAGAGAGGTGGGAGAGGGAAGTTATAGTGGGAGAACAACAAAGAAGAGGGTAACAATGTTCATCAAGAAGTGTACTCATTACTTTACACATATAACCATAATCCCTCTGTCAGCCTATTTTACAATAACTAAAATTTTAAAAAATGCAAAATAAAACCTGACAGGAAATAGGAAAACACTTTAAAAACTTTAGGTTCAAAATGCAAGTAAAATTTAGACCTACATACCTAGCAAGAGTTGGGATAAATGTGAAATAGAGGCTTGCTATTAACATTTTGATTCAGTTATCTGTAGGTTTAGGATTCAACAAGGTGTTCCAGGTAGAGCTGGGGTTTGGATGAGAAAAAGATGTAAGATATTGTGTAAAACTGCAATATGTTTTAAGAAGAATGAATGATATCAAAGTTAGAATGAATGAAAACCAACGTCTGTGTTACTTTTAACATTCAGATATTATTTGGTTTAAATTGTGAATTGCTGTTTTAGTTCTTGTTAGGGTTAGCGAAGGATAGGATTAGGGTAAAATTTAGTTTTTCACTCAGAAGCAGAAGCAATAAAATGTGTGATTGAATAGAATCCAGACAATTTTCCTTACATTAACCATTTGGTGTTAATTTAGATTGTGATTAAGATTAGGTTTCTGGTTAAAGGGGGTTGAGGAAAGAGTAAAGAACTTGGTTAAACTGGTGGCTTGCACCTATTATCACAGCTGCTCAGGAATCTGATTTCTGAGGAATGCAGTTCAAAGCCAGCCCTGGCAGGAAAGTCTGTGAGACTCTTATGTCCAATTAACCACCAGAAAACCTGAAAGTGGTGCTGTGGCTCAAGTGGTAAAGTGCACACCTTGAGCTAAAGAACTCGGGATCTTGCCCATGCCTAGTGCTCAGGGATCCTACCCAGGCCCAGAGACCAATCTGCACGCCCAACAAAAAGAAAAAAAAAGGAATGGGTTAAATGTTAAGTAAATTTGAACTTATTTTAGGTTCTAGGAATTCAGGAATAGCTGGGATAATGGAAGTACAATGTATTTCATAATATTAGGATTTGAGATCAATGGGTATAATGATTCCTCTTATGGAACAAGATAGGTTCAAAGTTAAGAATGAGAAAATCTATAGGGTTTAGGAAAACCTGCAATTTATTTTAAGAATTACAAGTGGAATATCAGTTAGAATGACACAAACAAGCGTTTTTCATAAATTTTAGATTTGAGATACCATTAGTGTCAAGGTTATGGTTAGGATTCTAGCCATGGTTAGGGTTAGAATGTAAGAGAAAAAAATGAGGGTCAAATTGAAGGTAAATTTCTTTTTTTGGGGGGGGGGGTCCGGTCATGGGGCCTGAACTCTGGGCCTGGGTGCTGTCCCTCAGCTCTTCAGCTCAAGGCTAGCACTCTACCACTTGAGCCACAGCACCACTTCCGGCTTTTTTCTTTTTACTTGTGTAGTGCTGAGGAATCAAACCCAGGGCCTCGAGCATGCAAGGCAAGCGCTCTACCACTGAGCCACATTCCCAGCCCCTGATAGTAAATTTCATATTAAGCCAGGTAAGAATTAGAATGAATGTGAACTAGAGTATTGCTATTAATTTTAGAATCTACTTACACTTAGGCTTATGGTTATTCTCAATGTTCCAGTTAAGATTAAATAATGGTTAGTAACCAGTGTGGTCAAAAACATTTCCTGAATTCTAAATTTTAAATCTACTCAGTTTTAGCCTTTGATTATATCATTTGTTGTCTCTTCAGAGCAATCAAGCTAAACTAAATACTACTTTTTAATCATTTTGCTTACATTGTAAATAATATCAACACAGGTCACAAAGAGACTGATTATTTCAGACTCATCATATTTGGTAAAGTTAGTGTGAAGAATGTAGAGAGCAGAAGGTTCTTATACTCAATAAATATTTTTGGCTAATTTGAATTAAATATCTGGATTTCTAATTTGGAGGTTAATCACATGGAAACGGGAAAAAAATTTAAAAAATAATTACTTTGAGACGATTTTTCTTCTTAAAATATGAAGCAAAATATCTCTAAGAAATATATATTTTTCAATAAAATGTTTCAACCCTTAGTAAAGTGCTTTATATTTTAATATAAAGTCTGTCTCAAAATAGAAATTCTGCAACTAATCTAATGTATTTTTTCATGCACAAAATTCTGTGACTTCTAGTCTTATGTGATTTTAATTATATTTTATAGTTGTGACATGATCCCTACTTATATTTATTACAAACTTCTGTAATTATACAAATCATGCCGGTACACACTAACTTACATAAGATAATATTCAAACAAAATTATCTTTTTTTCCTGTCTCCAACAGGGAAGGATGATGTGCTAAAGTATATTAAATGAAAGCATTCTAACAAAGGCTCTTTATGGAATTGAAATTTGCCACATGAGGATGGGAACATAAGCACTTTCTACTTGGCTGAACAGGAATTTTGTTTCTATAGTACTTTCTTGCCATTTATTCACACAGGGAAAGCCATGAAATTTGAAATTCATATGAAGGAACTGCATTCCTAAAAGATGTGGCAACCCTGCTCAAAAGCTCGATCTTATCTCTAGTTTTTTGTGCTTGCTGGCTGATCTATTTCTCTATCATGTGTTTCATATTATTAAACATACTAATAATTCAGCAGTAAGTACATTACAGGAGATTCCTGAAAATCACAGCTATTGTGGTTTAATAATCAGAAGAGAGGAAAAAGATTATATTAATCTCCAATTTCTCCCTTTGGCCTTCAATTTGCCAATTAATTTTCAAAACAATCATCTAAGATGTTAGTTTATTTTTCCCTTTTTAATTAGAGATTAAGCAAGTGGTTTTTTTGCAGTAAAAAGTGATGACAGTGGTATCGGAGCTCTGGTAAAGGCACCTTCTCCTTAGCAAGTAATGCTCTACGGACTGTAAATATAGAAGCCACACTAAAATTCTCTACACACACACACATACACACACACACACACACACACACACACAAACACGCACACACACAACTGCCAACCAGACACATCAGAGATAAGTTCCATTCCCTTGTAATGATAGTTGATTGATGTTTGCTGCATTGCTTTATCTCAGCTTCAAGATCTTGCCTGGACCTTTATCTTTCCCCGAGATCAAGTCCCTAATTCTTAGTATCCCGTGTGTCTGTGTATTCACAATAAGTTCCTGGCTGCTACAGGCCAATTAATACCCTGAATACAGTATCCTCAAACTTCACATCCAAGTCAAACTCCATGACTTTAGACACCGTTGCAAAATACTAAAATTTATTGGATGTGGAAACCAAGAGAGAATAATATTGATCAAGAACTTAGGGAAGACAATGGGAGTATGTCTAAAATACTGGATGTGTGTTACAGATACAAAATCATCATCTATAGGCTTATTTATTGAAAACGTCATCATATATTGAAAGCACTATTTACAAATACAGGTTTCCAGTTACTTTGCTTACTTATCACTTCTTATCACAAATCTGCTCATGAATTTCTATAGTATCTTTGAATAAATGACATGATTTTCATGTATGTATCATCTTAAGGAAAGACATTATGCTTTACATCTTTCTTTCTATATGACAAACCCTTATATTTTTGTTTCCCTGTTTGCTGAATAAATGTATTCCTGGAAACAGGATATTCACATCAAATCTGCGTGTAATTTTTATTTTTTAAATTTGAAATATAAACTTTGTTGTGACTAGTCATTTTCTAAAAATGAGTGATATTCATGAACAATGTGCCTTTAAGTAAATTGAGACTTGATGTGGTATGATAGTTCTTGTGTCTAATTGACTTAACCATTAGATGATTCATGTATAAACATGTGCATTGCACTTAGTTATTTTTATATATAAAATAGTCCCCAAGGATATACTTTAAAGTGATAAGGGGGGGTTGTCTCCATGTGACATACTTTATATTTATTTCAGTAAAAGTACTAGAAATAAATGATGTTTACTGGAACAATATAAAAGAACATATTTTCTTTAGAATATATTTCTAAAGATAATAGATTTATTTTTTAAAGAACAGAAAAGAGTAAAATAGGTTTCTTGCTTGAAACTGCGTAAATTACATATGAATGTAGCTCAAGATGAGACTCAGAGATAAATTCATATTAATATTACTGAGATTTATATCACAATATAAGCAATATAGGTATTTTAAGGAACGGGTCATACCAAGTCCTAGATACCTAATGGATGAAGAATGGTATTAAAAAAAGCAGAGGAAAACAATTCAACATGCAGATGTTATGATTTTATGATACTAATATGAAAAAAATGGAGCATTTGCCTTTCTGAAGAAGAATGTTTAGCCAGTAATTTCTGTGAAAGGCATCAATTGTAATCAGTCTACAGTCTTTTCCTCCAAGTTATCCAAGAGTACTATACTCAACCTCTGAAGAGTAAATAAGAGTTAATTAGCTTTGTTTAATATTAATTTACTTGTAGCAAATAGGTTAAAATATCTGCTCTCTTTCTTTCAATGTAATAACTTACATTTGTCTTACCTATACTCAAGACCTCCCGAAGACCACCAGAGACCTCGACCAATGCAAATAACAAAGGAGTCTTTTATTTGCAAGCTCCAGGCTGGTACCCTGTGCAATCGGTAACCCATGACACTAAGAGACCCAAAACATAGAATCAGCACAGTTTTTAGAGTATTGAACAAACTACTTTGAGGAAGATTTACATGAGAAATTACTTGGTTGATTAACATTTTAAGCAAACTAAGTTATACATATGTGATTGGCTAATATTATTGAGGTGGGATTGACAGGAAGTGTCTGGCCACTGGGTCACCGTGTCCTGCATGGCTAACCAATGTTTGGTAAATGCATTTGGAGAAAATTTCTGTGGCTTTACCAAGGATTGTTTATGTCTCAGTTGTCCAGGAATTGATTTCCTTTTTGTGTCATTTCTGGGTCCAACCCATGGTTATTTTCATAATTCATACCTCACAAGATGTTTGCTAGCCTGTAATGAAGTTACTTAGGCCTTCATTGTGCCTCTTTAAGCTTTAAGCCCTTCACATTTCATATTATTACTGTCTCTTCATAGAAGCCTGAAATCACTATTTCAAAGTAACACAAACAGAAAAACAAAAATAACTTGATACAACCATCACAAATCCTAAATTATGTCACAAAAATCCACAATATCATAAATAAACCAGAGGAAGAGGATAAACAGTGGCAGAATAACAACAGAAAATTACCCTAGATTTCTCTAATGAAACAGAGATTTAGAATCCTAGAAGGTACTCCATTTCTAGAGTGTCACACTAAGTTAGGTATAATTATATATAGATACACAATTCAAAAGAATATTTTATACTGTCTTCACAAGAAAACAGAAATCTATGAAAAGTTACCCAGCCAGGAAGGTGACTGCTGTGACTGTATTGACCAACATATTCAAAAACACAACTGCAGTGTGGAACTGAAAGGGCCACGTGAGAAAAAAATTCATGAACAGAGACACTCACATATAAACACACATAATTCACCTTACCAATGGATAGTCGGAACTTTCGTTGGAAGCATTAGTATTCATTTGACAACTCTCTCAGGACTGATCTCTTCTCCTACACTTAATGGTCTAGACAAAAACCTAATTCCAGAAAAGCAAATCACAACAGAAGAACAAAGCAACACTTGGCATATCAACCAAGAACATAGATAGTCACCTATTAAGATCATAGATCCCCTAAATTGAAGCCAAGAAATACTTCAAATGGACAGAACAAATCAGAAAAATATGACAAAAGTCATGCCAAGGTAACAAAATTCACACAGTAAATAAACAGGCATTAGAACAATCAATTACCTAGAAGATAGTTTTCAAAATACATTAAAAATACTGCTGGAAATTGTGATTAATGAAAAGATACAAAACCTCTACAAGGAAATTTGTGAACAAGATGAGACCAAGCAAAGATCAGCAAAATAATTCATGGAGACTCCAAACACAAAGAAAAATAAATTCTGAGAAGGCAAGAGAGTCCAAGGGAAAAATGGATGCCTAGTTAAAAGATATGAGAGAAGACATCGCTAAAACACATACCTCCCAAGTCCCCACCAAATAAAAAGTTGTAAAGAAAGTCCATACAAGACCTAAAATAAAGCTTTAATAAAGAGATAGAAGCCCTAAAACAATAACCAATTGTAAGACAGAGAAATCAAAGAGATAGGCTCATTCAGATAAGAGAAGCCTTTAGAACACCAGAGTGTACCAGAACAGAACAAACCACCATCACATCATAATCCATTAGAGGATCATTAGACATCAATGAATGGACTCTTAAATCTGTCAGGAGAAAAGACTGATTATTTATAAAGGATATACAGTCAGAATAAATACAAATTTCTTAGCTGATATGGTAAAAAGGGGAGCCTTGCATGATATATGACAAATATTAAAGGCAAACAATACCAACCGTGAATATGGTCCCAAACCAAACTCTCCTTTACATTAAAAGGATATATAAAAATATTTCATGACAAAGAAAACTTTAAACAATGTATCTCCACCAATCAGCAGGATAGAAGTTAATCAAATATATCCTACATAGAGAAGATCATGAAGAACAGAAAATGGTTATATAAAATGCTCCCTACCAGTGAACAAGGTAAATGTATTAAGAGTAGATTAGACACAGAGGCTAAGAACAGGTGAATAACATGGCAGGACTTATGAGATATTTCACAGTCTTAACTCTCAATATCAATGGAATTAACTTTCGAAATAAAAAACAGATTAAATAGTAGTATAATAAAACAAGACACATGCATGTAGTATCTACAAGAGACACATTTTATTGACAAAAACAAACACTTACTCAAACTGAAAGGCTGGAAGGAAAATTTTCAAGCAAATGAACACCATAAACAGGCCATAGTACAAACATAAGATGAAATAGAATTCAAAATAAAATTACTAGGAAGAGACATTATATATTGATAAAGACACATCTCCATTAGGTGAATATATCATGTCTAAGTATCAATGTCCTGAATCCTGGAGCACCCCATTTCATCAACCAAATACTACTTAACCTAAAAACACATCGCAACACATCATTGAAATGCATGGATAAGTTATCCAGGAAAAACACAATCAAGAAACTGAAGACCTAAATAACTACATTGAACGCTTCTCCTTAACAGACATAGACAGAATATACATTCAGCATCAGTATACAAATTCTTCCCAGCAGCTCATGGAAGAATCTCCAAAATACAACATATTCTATGTCACATAGAAATTCTATCCGAATTGAAAGAAAAATTATTTGAATTCCCATATCTTGTCAGACCACAACAGAATAAACTTAGAATTAAAAAGCTAAAGCAAAAAAAAAAAAAAAAAACAAAACCCTAACCCATGAAGAGTGAACAACACATTGCTGAATGACCAGTGAGGCACTGAATACATTTGAATGAAAATCTGAAAGTTTCTGAAAATTAACAAATTGAACACACAAAATACCAACTCTTCAAAACAGTAAGTGCAGTACTTAGAGGAAAATTTATAGCTCTAAATGCCTACATCAAGCAATTGGGGAAATCTGAAGTCTGTATTTTAATTATATAACTCAAAATTCTTGAAAACAGGAACAAGCCCAAACCCAAAGCATAAGACAGAAACAAATAAAAAAATCAGAAATAACTAAATATAGATGAACTAAAACATAAAAAGATCAACAAAACAGAATTGGTTGTTTCAATAAATTAACAGACTTGACAGACACCAAATCTAAGAAGATTTAGATAGAAAGATAAATAGAAAGCCCACAGATTGGGAGAAGTTCGTTACTTGCTCTGCAATAGGCAATGGCCTTACATCTCAAATATATTTAGAGCCCCAAATGTTAACTCCCCCCCTAAAAACAAATCTTCAAAGAATCAACCCTCTTATTAAGTTGGCTAAAGATTTAAAGAGAGACCTCTCTGAAGAAGAAATATGAATGGTGAATTGAAACATGAAGAAATATGCCACATTTCTGGCCATATAAATACAAATAAAAGCAACATTGAGATTCCACCTTCCCCCAGTTTGATAGCCATTATGAAGAAAACTAATAATAACAGATGCTGGTCTGGTGGGAATATAGCCAAAAGGGAATGTTACTGCACTATTGGTTGAAAAGTATACTTGTTCAAATACTCCATAAAGAAGTATACATGTTCCTCAGAAGATCTCCCCTATGACCCAGCAATCCCACTCCTGGGCATTTACCCAAATGACCACAGACAAGGCCACACTAAAGTTACTATCACAACTATGTCAATTGTAGCATTATTTACCATAGGTAAGATATGGAACCAACACGGATGCCCCTCAGTAGATGAATCAATCAAGAAAATGCCATATATATTCACAACAAAATTCTATGCTTCCATCAGAAGAATGACATTGCCCCATTTGTAAGGAAATGGAAAGATTTGGAAAACATAATGCGTCAAACAAGCCACACCTAAAGAATCATAGGCTACATGTTTTCACTCATTTAAAAAAACTAGAATATGTCTAGGATATTCTTATAAAAGATCACAACAGCTCTATAGCTATATGCATGTCACCATAGAAAATGATGCTTATTGAAATGAGCTCCAAGAAATGGATACAAGATGATTGTATAGTGAACTGCTTTTATGTATTTCGATTTACTGTTTCCATTTTGGTTTATTCCCTGTAGTCACTGTTTTTTTTATTGCTATACCCTTTGTCTTATTTACAAGTTTATCTGATTTGGGGAAGGGAAGGGAAATCACAGAAATGTTCGGACAAAGATTAACCAAAGCAATAGTGATATACACTAAACACTATGTTAGAAATGAACTTTACAACTTTCGGTAAATGGGATATCAGGGTTGGGGGAAGCAGGAAAAAATGAGGAAGTGGTAACACTGTAAAAAAAAGTACTTATTACTTATGTAACTGTGACCCACCCCTTGGAATATCACCTTCATATTAAAATAAAAAGAAAGAGCTGACAGGAAGCTCGGCCTGACTTCTCTGCCATGCTCCCTAGGACAATGGGTGCTATTCAGTCCACTTCTTGTGGTGGGAAGTCCACTTCTTGTCAGTCGTGGGGCTTGAACTCTGGGCCTGTGCACTGTCCCCGAGCTCCTCAGCTCAAGGCTAGTGCTCTACTACGTGAGTCATAGCACCACTTCCGGTTTTCTGGTGGTTCTTTGGAGATAAGAGTCTCACAGATGTTCCTGCCCAGGCTGTCTATAAACCATGGTCCTCATATCTCAGTCCCCTGTGTACTTAGGATTATAGGCCTGTGCCCCCATCACCTGACTTAAGTGTAATTCTGACGTTCTCTCTCTCTCTCTCTCTCTCTCTCTCTCTCTCTCTCTCTCTCTCTCTCTCTCTCTCTCTCTCTCTCTCTCTCTCTCTCTCTCTCTCTCTCTCAAGAACTTATTGAATGGGTGCTGGAGGAGGTGGCCCAGCATCCCCATGTGACTGGAACCAATGTGGCCCTCTCATTCTGGTGGTGGGCTGTGGGTCAGGAGTTGTCTCACTCAGTCTGTTGTTCCAGCTCCATGAGGTAAGCCCCTCTGTGCTCTGGCTAGACCGTGACGGTTATTCATTGTCCATCTAGCCTTACTGGACTCAGTATTGTGTTCAATGACCTTTTCTAGCAAAAATTTCTGGCTAAAATTTTGATACATAGTTACGGAATGAAAAAGTAATGCCATCTTAAGAAAGTCATTTAGGGCTCTGGGAATGTGGCTTCACAGTATAGTGATTGATTAGCATGCATGAAAACTTCGGTTCAATTCATCAGTACTACATAAACAGAGAAAGAATCACTGGAAATGGTGCTGTGTCTCAAGTGGTAGAGGGTTAGCCTTGAACAACAACAACAACAACAAAAAAAGCTGAGGAATAATTCCCTATCACTGAGTTTAAGCCCCAGGACTGGCAAAACAACAACAACAACAACAACAAACGTTTAGTTAGTAAATGCAAAATAAACAACTCATACTTGGAATATACCATTGCTCCTTCCATACTGATACCTGACATTAGTCCCTAATTCATATACTTTACCTATATTAGTATACAATTTTGAAAAAAAAAGTCTAAAAACTTTTGTTCATTAAATCACGGCAATTAATGCCAGGAATGTGCTTAGATGTCAGGTGAAGATTAATTCTGGAAATTCAAAGATTCCAGGCTTTTGGGTGGTCATTGCTAATCACAATCAGAAGCGTAGTATAAGTGAGATTTGGAAATCTTTTTGGTAAGTCATGGCACCAAAAAGGCAGAGGCTAATTAATAGTTTTTACAGAAGAGAAGGAATAACTCCAGATGGAAGGAATAAATGATAATAACTAAGTTATACCACAAAGTGTTCTTGTGAACCATTTTTGGTTATTAAAGAACTAGTCATCAATTAGGATTATTCCTCATTGCCTTTAGCATTCCAGTAATTAGGCTAATTCTTAATCTCTGTGTGATAGGTTGTATATCCTTCTATGCTGTATACCTGAACTCCTTTGCTTTCTAAAAATCTCAGTCTTTTATATTTCTCTATGAACAATTTCTGATACTAAGTTGACCAATGCAGACAGCAGAGGATGCTAATGTAAGAGTCCCATGACATATGAATCATTAATGTAACAACATGGAAAAGGAGGATAAATTTATTGCTACCTCAATTTTTCTGAAAACTTGCAATGTCATCATTTGATTCAAATTTCCATTCTTTGCCTACATAGTGTCAATAAGTGCACATAAATGCAAATATAAGATGGATGCTCGTGGCTCACACCTGTAATCCTAGCTACTCAGAAATTTGAGACCAATGGATTGTGGTTCAAAACCAGCCTGGTCAGGAAAGTCCATGAGACTCTTATCTTTAATTAAACAAATGAAACCCAGAAGTGGTGCTGTACCAAAAGTGGCAGAGTGTTCAACTTGAGCTGAAGAACTGAGCAACAGGGTCCAGTATCAGAGTTAAAGACTCACGCCCCCCAAAAAAAGTGCAAATTTGACTTTAAGTTTCCCCAAAAGGAACCACAAAGTCAATAGTAATCTTTCCAAGTAGAAAAAATAATTCCAAAATGATTCAGTGCACCTATTTTTGTTGAGTTATTTAAGTTATGGTTTCTTTGCTGGACATATTCTCTTCTTTTAAAAATTGTCAAATATTAGTTTATAATAAACTTCACCTAATATTTCTTGGTTCAAAAGAGAAGTCCATACAGTTGAAATCAATTGGATTTATTACTATTTCAGTTCAAAGCCAACCCAGGCAGGAGAGTCTGTCTAACTCTTATCTGTAATTAAATACTAAAAAAGCCAGAAGTGGATTTTAAGCTCAAGCAATAGAGTACTAGCTTTGGGGGCAGGTGGACAGGAAAGGCAACTGTACAGGGACAGGGTCCACCCTCTGGGTTCAAGCCCCCATACCAGCACAAACTAAACAAACAAACAAGCAAATGAAAAAAACCACATATTTCTTTGAGACTATCCTTAAAGCACTGGTTTGAGAAGAGGCTCCTTTTGCTGATCGTACTCACTGGATCCTGCTTTTTGGAATCCTTATTGCTATGGAGAACTCAGGACCAGACTAAAGAATTGGGTAACTGACTCCTCCAACAGGAGAATCATCTCAGGAATGAAATATCCGTGCATAAGTCTCTTTAAAACCCCCAAATCTTTGTTTTTTTGCAGGAGAACACTTTTAAAACAAATTTATTTCCTTTTATTCTATGCTGGTCTTCAAATGGCATATTGTTTCCTTTTGTTATACTCTCAACTAGAAGTTTACAGAAAAGTTTTATGTAAGTAAAGACACACTTGACAAACTCAGGGACAGAGTTTCCTTCAGGCCTTGGATTCTTTCCTTGTACCATAAAAGGACTGCACAAATTACCTTGAAATTTGTCATTTCTTTATGTTCAATTCCTCTCTTGGGATCAATTTCCACTTGCAATAACAGTTCCTTCCACTTAGTTCCAGTAACAATCTATGGTGCTGCTCCAGGTAAAATGAATATTTTCTGGCTTCATTGAAATAGCACAAGTTATATCTTTGGACATGAGGTAACATGTGTTTCAGAGATAACTTCATAACGAGAAAATATGGAATTTGCATGGCTTATAAAACCTTATCCATGTACATATGGCCATATAAGATGATGTTAAGTGAAATGGAACCCAAGATATGGACACAACTTGCTTGTTCTTGCTTGTCATTTTTTTAATGTATCTAACAAATAGTATGTGATTTTTTTTGTTTCTCTTCTATTTTCTTCCTCCATGGTATAACCCCTGTTTTCACTATATTTATTGTCAGAGACCTGCATCTTTCATATACATTTTTCTAATGTGGGGAGGGAAAGGGAAATAACAAAATGCTTAAAGAAGTATACAGTATGACCTATTGTAACAATGAGTTGTACATGGCACTATGTAGAAAATTAGCTTTACAACTTGAGGAGGGGAGAAGGGAGTTAGTTTGGTGGGGAGGGAAAGGATTGTAGGAGAAAAACAAAAGGGGAGGTAACAATGCTTGATAGATAATGTACTCATTAACTTTCTTATGTAACTCTAGCGCCTCTTTAAACCATTTTTACAAAAATAAACATGAAAAAAACATCCTGGACTACTTTAAGTTCAAATTTTCTAAGTGCTCTTTAATTATGACCAATTTTATGTGGGAAGAATGTTCTCAGAAACATTTTTGTGAGTGTGTTTTGTGCATTATTTCCCAAGTGTACATAAGTTAGCAGTAGGAGAAACAATAGGAATAATAGGAGAAAAAGAAGTTATGTGCTTAAGTATAATGGTTCAATACACTATAGAAAACTCTTCAAGTAAGACAACTTTGAAACAATAAATCCAAGGCCAGTATGTAGATCTATGGGAGTGATATAGGGAAAGCATTACTACTAAGTGGAACATGAAGGATGAGGCCACTCTTGTTTTCTACTAGATCTAAATCATGGTATCTAAGCATGCAAATTTGTAAAAAGTAGAACAGAAGATTAATTCTGGTTCCAAAACGAGTCAGATATAAGAGCATGGACTTAACTGGAAAAAAAGGCAATGTTGAGAGAGCAGGAAATATAGTAGCAATGAGCTAGTGGATAAGATCACATTTGTTTTTCTTTTTCAGTTTATTTTTATGGTTGTGGGTCTTGAACTCTGGGCCTGGGCGATGTCCCTCCCCTCTTCAGCTCAAGGCTAGAACTCTACCACTTGAGCCACAGTGCCAATTCCAGTTTTCTAGTGGTTAATTGGAGTTAAGTGCCTCAGAAAACTTTCGCACTGGTGTTTGATCTGAACTGCAATCCTCAGATCTCAACCTCCTGAGTAACTAGGATTAAAATTTTGAGACACCAGTACCAGGATTAAGATCACATTTGTAGCAGTGTACACTCAGGATGTGTAATGCGTATGTTCATCTATCTTTGTATGAATTCGTGAGTTAAAAATCTAGGCTACAGGTTAGACTTTACATTCACAAAAATGTTTGTAGTTTAAAACCATACTCCTGGAAAAAATAAAAACTAAGAATATAAAAGAGTCTGGAAAGTTCAGTTTGCATTCAGCCTCGGCAGAACAGTCTTTGCAACACTACCTATAATTAACCAGCCAAAAGCTGCATTGGATGAATGGCTCAAGTGATGGGATACTAGTTATGAAAAAGAGTGCTGAATAATAGCCTGAGGATTTTGCATACATACATACTAACATTTACATGCACACAGAAGCACTTATATGTGCAAACACACATATGAAACAATTCTCAAAATGTGTAGAAAAGTTAGAAAACAATAGAAAATATGTCCTGAGTAAGACTAGAATCAAGTGATAATTTTTAATATTAGAAAGTCGTCAAGTGAACTTTCCCCCCAAAAGCATGAGACTATTACATAAGTAGTGACCAGAGATAGTAAAAGAGCCAAGTAATAATTATTAAAGGGATCGGATCCATGGAACAATGAATCAGAGACCCCTGCAGGTGCATCTGAAAATGTTCATGTTTTGTGTCAAATGTTAGAACATCTTTGAAAATTGTACAGAAACAGTTTGAACAGTCAGTTGTGGATAAGATCATCAGAGAAGTTCAGAATTACTAGTAGGTTTCTCGATCAAATAAACCAAGAAACTATGGCAGGGCAATGCTATACAAGTCTGGAATTCTAGCACTCAGACTAATACAGGAGATTAGAGAGTGGATTAAATAGTAATACGTTCCCTGGACTAGGTAGTATAATTTTGCCTCAATAAAACAAACCAAAGTACAAGAAAGGATTCATAGTTGGAATTTTGGGCAAATTTTTTCATGTTTTGAGAAGTCAAGTTTCCTATTGAAATACAACTCATATATCATCCTCAGTCATGTTTTAAATGCTCTCTTCATTACAGAATACTTCTAGATGCAAAATCGGTCATGATTCCGAACCAAAAATTTGAAAAATTTAGCATCATTCTGTTGGATTCCAAAGAAATAATGAAGGAATACAAAAGCTTAAGCCAGGAGAAACAGCAAAGTTATCTAATGTAGGACTTTGTAGACCTTACTAAATTAGAATTTAGATTTAAAATAAATATCTTTTGCTTGTAATTTCATATTCTATAGGATACTACAAAATACTTTTTAAATAGAAGTTTTAATTTACCAATTCACAAATGATTCTGGCATTCTATTTGTCTAGAATATTCTTTCAAGAGAGTTGTAATTAGGACTTAGTTTATAGATAATTCCAACAGTAGATGTATAACATGATAATGTGAATAATCTAGAAAAAGTTGACAATAAATGGATGCTATTAATTTATAAATTTAGAAAAAGAGCCATGTTTTGTGACTTTTGTGTAACATGGTATGAAGAGAATTACTATTTGAAATCTTTTTTCTTCTACCTGTACATAACATAGGAAGAAATTTCCTTAATTATATA
This sequence comes from Dipodomys merriami, assembly GCF_024711535.1. NCBI lineage: Eukaryota > Metazoa > Chordata > Mammalia > Rodentia > Heteromyidae > Dipodomys > Dipodomys merriami. The sequence goes on along the minus strand of NW_027202740.1, from coordinate 47,198 downwards.
CCTCTGTATACAATGAGAAAAATCCTAGGTTTAGAGTTTGTCTTCATTTTGTTTTTGTTGCTTTGTTTGCCCTAGGGTTTGACGTCTGGGCACTGGGCACTGTCCCTGAGCCTGTTTTTTGCTCAAGGATACTGCTCTACCACTAGAACCTCAGTACTACTTGTGTCTGGCTTTTCCCGAGCACTTTATTGGAGATAAGAATCTAAGGAACCTTCCTGGCTGGGTGGCCTTTGAACCATAATATACAGATCTTTCCCTCTTGAATATTTATGGTAGACGAAAAGATAAGTATAAATAATATTTTCAAGTTTTCTGATCTCAAGAATACCACTTGAGAGTTCCGGGAAGATGGCAGAAGAGAAGCTGGAATCTGAACAAGCTCTCCCATAGAAAGCAGTTTTAGAGTTCCAGTGAACAGTCCTAAGCCAGAGAATCACACCAAGTGTGCCATCACAGGACAGAGAGTTAGACAAGAGAGGGGAAGCCAAGGAAACACATCAGCTGCCGCTGCGGCCGCAGGGTCGCAGCGGTGACCACCGCCATGGGGTCATTCCTGAGACACAGAGAGTCCGGGACGAAGGAGCCAGACGCAGCGGACGAGCGGATTCTACTCAACAACAACAAGAACCGACAAGGAGCGTACATCTTCATCCTGCAGTTTGCAGACCAGAGACGACCCAGGATCCAAGACTCGGCGTGAGTACAAGCCTGACGTCCTCACTCCTTCTCAGGGAGCAGAGGAGGGAAGGCCACCCCTCCCCCCCCTGCACCGGTGATCTCCATCTTGGATACCGACAAAGCTCGGAGGAGCTGCTAGCTCCAGCTCAGGCCTTGGAATAAAAAGAGTCATTTAGCAGGTCACAAGAACTTAACGGCGAAGTGACCTGCCAGACTCAGCTCCATCCAGGGAAAAGTCACCCAGCTCAGGCGCCAGCCATTGGAGTGCTTTGCCTCACTGGGTAACCAGAGCCAGAGGCTGCCCCTCCCTCTAGCAGCAACCACAATCAATTGAAAAACAGAAACCCTGAGAATGGCTCCAGGCTGGGCGCTGTGAGCTTTATCACAAAATAGCCCCAGGGAAAAGTTACTGTTTGTTGAAAGGCCTCAACACTACCCAGAACCTAGACTCATCACCACATCCCCCTCTTTTGTGATTCTCAAAGCAGATCACCCTCCCAGAAAACTAATCTGGGAAGAGGATCTCAAAATCTTGGGTAAAGCAGAGCATTTTTCTGCCTCTTCCAACCAACCAACTTAAGAAACCAATTAAGCCACAGGACCTCAAGCTGACCAGAGACTCCAACAAGAGACTGGTTACAGACAAAAGGGAGATACAGGATTCTTCCCACTCCTCCCCCCCCCAAAAAAAAATCAAAATAATTTTTTTCTTTTTTTTTCTTCTTCTTCTTTTCTTTTTTTTTGCTTGTTTTTTGTTTTTTGTTACCTTATATACATATATATATATATATATAATATTTTCCCTTCTAAAACTTTTATTAATGTTTAATTTTTGCTTCTTCTGAAAAAAAATTGTTTTCCAGTAACTTTTTTTTTCTCATCTTATAATTTTTATTTTAGGAATATGTGAATGAGCGTTTTCCTTCCTTTTCTTGTCTTCTTTCTCTTTTTCTTTCTTTCTTAATTATCTTTTTGTTTTTTGTCTAGCTCTACTGAACTTCTGATCTTTTCTTCTCCCTTTCCCATCCTTAAAGTTTTTCACATCTGCTCTATGTCCCTCCCCTTCTCTGAACATATTCACATTCCTCTCTAAATAGACGGTGTTTTAACATCTATAATAACATTAATTTTTACATTTCTATTTTTTTTCTGGTCTCTCTTCATTCCCATTTCCATCTCTTCTTTTTCTCTCTCTCTCTACTTGCATCCTACCCAACCCATTTCCTGCATTGTGATTAGGACATAGTTAACTCTCCCTGTGCCTCCCCACACCAATCTATTCCTATTTTTTACCCACATCTCTCCCTAATCCTAATAATTTCTGGTTTTCCAAATTCTTTTCTGTGGTTCGAAGTCCTTTAACATAGAGTTGTTTGATGTTGAATAGGTGTATCTGTTGAACTAGATTGTATCTGTAGACTATTGACTGTACAAATGCAAACTTTGGTTGATGGTTGCCTTAAGATAGTGTTCTAGCACAAAACTGGTGCAATCTTCATCTCAAATGGGCCGAGTAAGCCGGAAAAACACAAGAAAAATGGCAAATTCGGGTATCTCAATTCCCAATCTTGATAATCAGGGATTAGAACAGATAAAGAATAATCCAGAGGAGAGTTCCCAAATAGCTCTACAAACACTAATAGCAAACATGATAAAAGAGAAGTTTGACAATGTACAAAGGACTCTGTATGAGCATGATAGGGAGAGAGAGGAGGCATCCCAGAAGTTTATACAGGAATATCATAAGCGTGAGGAAGCTATTCAAAAACTGATACAGGATTTGCGTGAACAACTTGAGAATACTCAAAGAGAAAGGGAGGAATGGCGTGAGCAGGCAGAGAACACTCAAAGAGAACTGCAGGAATCCCACAGAAGGGAGGAAACTAATCAAAGAGTAATTCACGAATTAAGAGACCAGGTAGAGAATACATAAAGATCACTAAAGGCATTCATGGAATCCATTAACAAAGAGCTGAAGGAAGTCAGGGAGACCACAAAGGGAATGCTGAATGGAACCCAACAGAAGGAATGGGAGTCCAAAGAAACCATAACCAATCAACTAAGTGATTTGAGAACAAACACTGAACACCAAATTAAGGAAGTAAAGAAATTCATACAAGACCTAAAACAGAGCTTCAACAAAGAACTTGAAGCCATCAAAGCTGACCAATTAGAAGGAAAAGAGATAAAAAACAAAGTAGAGAGTCTTGACAGCAGGTTAGACCATGCAGAAGATCGAATCTCAGGGATTGAAGACAGCCTAGATATTATAGAGAAAGAACATACAACCATCCAAGACAAGTCCAAGAAATATGATAGGTCTATCCAACACCTGGAAGACACCATTAGAAGGCCCAATCTAAGGATAATGGGTGTAGAGGAGCACCTAGAAACAGAAGTTAATGGTCTAGGAAATTTTTTTTACAGGATCCTAGCAGAGAACTTCCCAAACATACAAAAAGATAGGCATATGCAGATACAAGAATCTTTTAGAACCCCAAATAGACCAGACCAGAATAGGACATCCCACCGTCACATTATAATCCACACAGGATCAACCCAGACCAAGGAAAAGATCCTTAAAGCTGTCAAGGAGAAAATATCAATCACCTATAAAGGGAAACCAATTAGAATCACTTCAGATTTCTCAGCAGAGACAATCAAAGCAAGAAGAGCCTGGAATGACGTATGCCATGCACTAAAAACAAACAACTATCAACCAAGAATACTATACCCATCTAAACTCTCCTTCATAACTGAAGGCCAAATAAAAACCTTCCATAGTAAAGAAAAATTGAAACAATACATCTCGACCAAACCAGCCCTACAAAAGATTCTTAAGGATGTCCTACACATAGAAAACCAACAAGACCGCAACAAAGGCCAAGAAACTGCACCCAAACTGAGAATCCAAGAACCATAGGAAGAACCCAGTTTTCGCAGCCCCCAAGAAGGTGGATAACATGGCAGGAACTCCCAAATACCTCTCAGTCCTATCTCTTAACGTTAACGGACTGAACTCTCCAATTAAGTGACATAGACTGTCTAGTTGGATTAAAAAACAAGACCCTTCTATCTGCTGCCTGCAGGAGTCACATCTTGCCCGTGAAAACAAACACATTTTCAATGTCAACGGCTGGAACAAAATCTACCAAGCAAACGGCCCTCATAAACAGGCGGGAGTTGCAATCCTAATATCAGAGAAAATAGACTTCAAATTAAAATTCGTGACAAGGGATAAAGAAGGTCGCTACATACTAATTAAAGGATCTCTCCTTCAGGAGGATATTAGAATTCTAAATATCTATTCGCCAAACAATGGAGCACCCAAATTTATCAAAGAAACACTACTTTCCCTCAAATCCCATATAGATACAAAGACATTAATTGTTGGGGATTTTAACACACCACTCTCCTCACTAGATAGATCAACTCGGCAAAAACTCAACAGAGAAACCGCAGATCTAAACAGCTGCATAGATCAACTAGACTTAACAGACATTTACCAAACATTTCACCCAGCAGCATCAGAATACACGTTCTTCTCAGCAGCACATGGAACGTTTTCTAAAATAGACCACATTTTAGGCCACAAAGCAAACTTGTCTAAATTCAGAAACATTGAATTTATACCTTGCATTCTCTCTGACCACAAAGGAATAAAATTAGAACTGAACACCAAAAGCCACCAAAGAAAGTCCGGTATCACATGGAGGCTGAACAACACACTGCTGAATCATGAGTGGTTCATGGAAGAGATTAGAAAGGAAATTCAAATGTTCATGCTATTAACAAAAATGAACACACAAATTACCAGCTCCTCTGGGACACAGCAAAGGCAGTACTCAGAGGCAAGTTTATAGCTCTGAGCTCCTACATCAAAAATTGGAGAGATCTGAAACTAATAATTTAATGACACATCTAAACCTCCTTGAAAAAGAGCAGCAAGATAAACCCCAATCCAGTAGACAGAAAGAAATAATCAAAATTAAATCAGAATTAAATGAATTATTATCCAAAAACTATAGAAAGAATCAAAAAAAAAAAGTTGGTTCTTCGAAAAAATTAACAAAATTGACAAACCCTTAGCAAACCTTACAGAAAAAGGAGAGAACACACCCAAATTAATAAACTCAGAGATGAGAATGGAAACATCACCACGGAAACAACCAAGATTCAGAACATTATAAGGGAATACTTCTCAAAACTTTATGCTAATAAGTTTGAGAACTTGACAGAAACGGACCTTTTCCTAGCAAATATTGACATGCCAAAACTAAACCAAGATGAGTTAAATCAGCTTAACAGGCCCATATCAAGCATTGAAATAGAAACAGCAATAAGAGACCTCCCAGCTAAGAAAAATCCAGGACCAGATGGTTTTACATCGGAATTTTACAAGGCCTTCAAAGCAGAGCTCACACCAATACTCCTCCAACTGTTCAATGAAATTGAAAGAGAAAGCTCACTACCGAACACATTCTATGAAGCCATCATAACCCTCATCTCAAAACCAGGCAGGGACTCATCAAAGAAAGAGAACTATAGACCCATTTCTTTGATGAACATTGATGCAAAACTTCTCAACAAAATTTTGGCCAATCGACTTCAACAATTCATCTAAAAAATCATACACCATGATAAAACAGGATTCATTTCAGGGATGCAAAACTGGTTCAATATATGCAAATGAATTAATATTATTCATCACATCAACAGGAGCAAGAATAAGAACCACATAGTTATCTGAATAGATGCAGAAAAAGCATTCGACAAGATCTAACACCCATTTATGATGAAGGTTCTGGAAAAATTAGGAATCCATGGATCATTCCTCAATACAATAAAGGCTGTATATGACAAACCTACAGCCAGCATTATACTTAATGGTGAAAAATTAAAGCCATTTCCTCTTAACTGAGGAACAAGACAAGGATGTCCACTCTCTCCACTTCTCTTCAATCTAGTATTAGAATGCCTAGCTACAGCAATAAGACAAGATGCAGACATAAAGGGGATCCAAATAGGGAAAGAAGAAATAAAAGTCTCCCTCTTTGCAGATGACTTGATCTTGTATTTAAAGAATCCCATAGACTCCACTCCCAAATTACTCAAGCTGATTCAAAACATTGGCAAAGTAGCAGGTTATAAAATTAACCCCCCAAAATCAATGGCTTTTCTATATGCCAACAATGAGAAAAGTGTGGCTGAAATTAGGAAAGCAACTCCATTTGTAATAGCCCCACAAAAAATAAAATACCTAGGAATTAACTTAACCAAAGAAGTGAAGGACCTCTATGATGAAAACTTTAAAATCTTGAAAAAGGAAATCAACACAGAACTTAAAAAATGGCAAAACCTCCCATGCTCCTGGATTGGCAAGATTAACATCGTGAAAATGGCAATACTTCCCAAGGCTATCTACAAGTTCAACCTGATACCTATCAAAATTCCACCCTCATTCTTCAAGGAAATAGAGGAGGCAATCCAAAAATTCATATGGAACAATAAAAGACCCCAAATAGCAAAAACGCTCCTCAATGGAAAGAACACTGCTGGAGTAATATCAATACCAAATTTTGAACTCTACTATAAAGCCATAGTAATCAAAACAGCTTGGTATTGGCATCAGAACAGACCTCAGGACCAATGGAATAGAATTGAAAACCCAGAAATGAACCTACAGACCTATAGCCATCTAATCTTCGATAAGGAAGCTAAAACAATAGAATGGAAGAAAGACAGCCTCCTCAGTAAATGGTGCTTGCAAAATTGGTTAACTACATGTAGAAAACTAAAGCTAGATCCTTATATATCACCCTGCACCAGAATCAACTCCAAATGGATCAAAGACCTTGAACTCAAAGCAGACACTCTGAAAACATTACAGGATGGAATAGGAGAAACCCTAGGTGTCCTTGGCTCAGGCCGAAATTTTCTGAATAGAGACCCGGAAGCACAACAAATCAAAGAAAGGTTGGACAAATGGGATTGCATAAGGTTGCAGAGCTTTTGCAGGGCAAATGACATAGCTAGCAAGATCAATAGAAAGCCCATCGATTGGGAGAAGATCTTTACTAGCCATACAACGGACAAGGGTCTCATATCTAAAATATACTTGGAACTCAAAAAATTAAACCACCCAAAAACAAATCCTCAAAGAAACAACTGCCCAATAAATAAGTGGGCGAAAGACTTAAAGAGAAGCTTCTCTGAAGAAGAAAGAAGGAATGCCAATAGACACATGAAGAAATGTTCAACATCCCTAGCCATAAAAGAAATGCAAATCAAAACAACATTGAGATATCACCTCACTCCAGTTAGAACAGCAAAAATCAAGAACTCTAACAACAACAGATGCTGGAGGGGATGTGGACAGAAAGGAACCTTACTTCATTTTTGGTGGGAATGTAAACATGTTCAACCACTTTGGAAAGCAGTATGGAGGTTCCTCAAAAGACTTCACATAGATCTCCCCTATGATCCAGCAATCCCACTTTTGGGCATTTACCCAAATGTTTACAAACAAGACCACACTAAAGCTACCAGCACAACTATGTTTATTGCAGCATTATTTACCATAGCTAAGATATGGAACCAACCCAGATGCCCCTCAGTAGATGAATGGATCAAGAAAATGTGGTATATATACACAATGGAATTCTATGCCTCCATCAGAAAGAATGACATTTCCCCATTTGTTAGGAAATGGAAAGGTTTGGAAAAAATTATACTAAGTGAAGTAAGCCAGGCCCAAAGAAGCCTAGGTCCCATGGTTTCCCTTACTTGCAATGTCTAGTATAGGTATGAGTCAAGCGGAAAAGGTCAGATAATGTGATGTTAGGAAAATGAACCCTTAAATATGTATCTTAATGTTTTCGTTTCTTTTATGCATGTGTTTCTAACGCATTTATAAGATTATTTCTTTGTTGCTTTGTATGTCCCTCCCCCACAGTGTAACCCCCGCTTTCACTACATTTGATGTCAGTATAACATGTGGAGGAGATGGGGACAAACAAGTCGTTTAAGGATTCAGGTGGACCTGTTGCAATAATGAGAAGTGCAAAATGTCATGTCAAAACCAACTTTACATTGTCGGTTTCGGGGGGGAGGGGGGTATAACTGGGTGGGGGGAGGGGGGAAGCTGGGAAGGGAGGTGAAGGGTAAACAAAGGAGGAGGCTGCAATGCTTGGTAAGAAATGTATGCATTTTCCTGCCCATGTAATTGTAGCCCCTCTGTACAGTATGTTCTCAAATAAAATAAAATAAAAATTAAAAAAAAAAAAGAATACCACTTGAGGGAAAACGATGCAGCAAAGTTTAGTGTAGTGTTCTTTCAACAATAAAAAGGGCATAACATCAGCAGAATTGTAGAATTTTTTCACAATAGTGATAAGCTAGTCATGCTGTGAATTTAGGGAATTTTAAGGTGCAGCTTACAAGGTGGAAACTGATGGGCTAGAATGACTTTACTGCATAAAATGTTGGTATTGATTTTCATTGAAATAATAGCTTACTATGATGAACAAATGTTTACTCTAGAGGAATTAATTATTATAGATACTTCATAGTTTTATCTTCTACCAGAATGTGGCTAGTTTCTCTGTTGACATATTAATATGTAATGTCTCATTGGAAACTGCATCTCTTGCAGAATTACATAAAATGCGTACAAGCACTGTTTTAAATGTCTCTGGTATGGCATACTCAGAATTTAAAAATGAGTAGTTAGTAGAACACATATATTCTGTCCTCTTAACAAATATTCAGTTTTAATAATTAGGAGTTTTCAGGGAATTGAACTATTTTCTATTTAGTATGAGACAATATTAAAATAATGTTTTCAAAAAAAATAATGGCAAGTATATTCTGAAAAGTTTGTATAGTTTGATAGCATTCAAGTTGATGACCATCTGAAAAAGAAAGGGGCAATTAATTCAAATTAGAAGCCAAATATTGTTCATTTTTTAAAAAATGTAATACACATAGAATATCATTTACTATAGAAATATAGTGAAATTATATTTTATGTAGCTTATTTTTAAATTTAATTTTATTGTCAAGGTGGAATATAGAAGGTGTTGCAGTAATTGTAAGGTAGTGAATATCTAAAAGTTGAACTTTTTATGCCCTCCCTCATTTTTCTCACACTTTTACTTCACCCCAATATCCCTCACAAGTTGTAATGTGAATATCCTACATGTTGTCTTGTGAGTATTGCTATTGCATTGGTTGGCCCTTTGTCATAAAAGAAATCACATAGTACTGTAAAAATAATAACCACAAAGAAAAACCTCTGTTTCCATGTCTAGGAGTTCATTTTGCTCAGCATCCTCTTATATGGTTATATATACATAGCCATTCTGCTCATCCGCTAGGACTATCTTAGCCATTACCTAATTATTACACATGAGGAACACCATGGAATCTGTTTCTTTGTGTCTTGCTTATTTTTCTTAGTAGGATTTTTCCAAGTCTTTCCATTTCCTTATTAATTGGAAGCATAGAATTCCACAGTGTGTGTGCTTAATGGATTTGTTCATCTTCTGAGTGGCATATTGGTTTAAATCATGATTGCATGTAAGTATCATTAGGGTCATACAAAAATGACAGATGCCACCTCCCAAGATATACTAAAATCACGATTTCTAAGTAAGATAGTTTTTGATGGTGGGACAAGTATTGAGATACCTGAATAAGTCTAATGTATTTCTTGCACTGAGTTAGGCAGGAAGACATCATATAGGATAGAAATGGTACTGACAAAATATTCCCTTGAGAAAGATTTAGGAGGCTTCCAGAAATATGAAGAAATTCAGATAATTTGGAAGAATTTAGAAATGCAAGTTCAAGTATGTCTCTTTAAATAAAAATTATGTAAGTGGAAGGGCAAAAGAAGAGGAAGAGAAGAAATAACCGACAGCAGATCATTGTTCCAAGTTAGAGTATAAAAAGAAATAATCTATAACTTCCCAGTTAAAAGGAGACCAATATAATACGTCCCACTTAATTTAGGTACATGCAAAATATTTACTTGGCTTTTTCCTACTTTAATGCTCCAAAATAAAGACTTATAAGAAAATTTATGTGATTGCCATTACTTCAACCAGAACACTAATTGTGATGAGCCCTCTTTTTCTCACATTGCACTTGGAAAATAGTCCATAAGTTGAAGATGTTGTGGCTGATTAGAATCAGAGTTAGGGGCTTCTACTTGTACAAGTATCCCAAAATAGTTTAAAGCAGTCTTTCCCCCAAGATATCCAACTGCATTGTCTGAAGCTGTACTTTGAACACACCCTCAAACGTGAGTACGTAATTTGAAATTATACTTCAGCATTTCCTTGGCACATTCTACTTTGTGCCTTTATCTTTTTTGCACATTCCTTTTGAGTTCATAGTTGCTCTATTTCAATTTCATCTTTATATACAACTAAGAACATTGTTCAACTACCACTTCTTGTTTGCACACACCCAGTGTATGTATCAAGGTACTTTGTCTATGATAAACAATAGGGTAGTACTCACTCTCTGAGGAAAAAATTGCACAGTATAACCCTATGCCCACATTAGAGGGTGTAGAATTTAAAGCAGTTTGAGACAAACAGTGATATTAGAAGTGAAAGCCTCCCTAGGGACATTTGCTTGGAGCTCATTAGTTTTCCCAGGAGAAATATAAATATCCACAAAATTTGGAGCTAATTAGTAAGTAATCAATTTAATACTAGATCCTAGAAGTTGTGTTAATTCAAGTCAGCATTGTATTATTGTTATATCAGAATTTTTCCCTATTTGCCAATGTGTATGAGAAAATGAAAGATTTGGATTAAATGGTGAGGCTAATGTCTGAACTCTTCCATTCAATAAAAGTTTGAAGTTTATTATAGCAGTTCCTACATATAAGAATTTGTGGCAGGGGCTGGGAATGTGGCTCAGTGGTAGAGTGCTTGCCTTGCATGCATGAGGCCCTGTGTTCGATTCCTCAGCACCACATAAGCAAAAAGAAAAAAGCCAGAAGTGGTGCTGTGGCTCAAGTGATAGCGCTAGCCTTGAGCTGAAGAGCTGAGGGACAGCGCCCAGGCCTAGAGTTCAGGCCCCACGACCGGACTCCCCCCCCAAAAAAAAGAAAAAAGAATTTGTGGCAGGTTGATTGACAGGGTTACTTAAGCATGGAGATATCCCTAACAAGAATTAGATTTCAATAAGGTATATTGCAGTTATGATTTGTTAATGTTTATTGAGGCATTTTCTGTTATAAAGAAGAATCAATTCAAGTGAAGTAAGCCAAGCCCAAAGAAACATAGGTCACATGATTTCCCTTATTTGCAATATCTAGTATGTGTGTGTGTGTGTGTGTGTGTGTGTGTGTGTGTGTGTGTGTGTGTGTGTGTGTGTGTGTGAGCACATGACGGTGTGTGTGTGCGCGGGTGTGTGTGTGCGTGCACACATACATGAGTCCTGAAACTTGACCTCAGGACCTGAGCACCGTACCTAGTTTCTCTTGTATAATGATATCCCTATCTCACTTGAGCCACAGAGCCTCTTCAGGCTTTGTCCTAGTGATGTGCTCCTGAGAAATGAAGCCCAGGATTTCATATATGGAAAGCACTCTACCACTAAAGCACATTCCCAGCCCTCTACTTCAGCTTTGTTAGTTTAGTTCTGTCTTTTTTTATTGTTGTTGTTGTCGGTTGAATGAGATGAAGTCTTGGCCTGGGTGCTCCCTGACCTCTTTAGTTCAAATCTTGTGCTCTACCACTTGAGCCACAGAGCTTCTTCCGGTTTTCTGGTTGTTCATTGGAGCTATGTTTCTCAAGGGCTTTCCTGCCTAGGCTAGCTTTGAACCATGATCCTCAGATCTCATCCTCCTGAGTAGCAAAGATTAGAGACATCAGCCAAAAGCACCCAGCTTCCCGTTCAGGTTCTTAGTAGTGAATTGGAGATAATTGTCTTATGGACTTTAGAACTCAGCTTCCTGAGAAGGCAGGATGAGAGACTTCAGCTACTGACCCCTTGGCTGTGGCCTCTGTTGCAAGGGAATCCATGGCTCCACATGGTAGAGTGCTAGCCATGAGCCCAAGACATAAGGGTCAGCGCTTAAGCCCTGAGTTCAAGGTTCATGACCGAGAAAAAACAAAACAATACCATTGTCTGCTGTAGACAACTCACTAATCTTCGGTAACACATAACTTTATCCCTGACATGGGGACCTATCTGAGCCTCAATATTCTTGTCTGTATAATCATCTAAGTTGTGGAGCTCTTACATAGACAAGATGTAAGAATGCACCCGGTTACGGACACAGCACATGGCACTCGTTGTACCACTCAGCACACAACATCCTGTTAAAGACTCAACACCCAGCACCCAATGCAGGACTCAGCACACTGCATCCTATGAAAGACTCAGCACAAAGCACCCTGTGCGGGACTCAGAATAGAGCAGCCTATGGAGGACTCAGCACATAGCTCCATTCCACAAGCTGTCATTAGAATTAGGGTGCTTTCATCAGTATCACCATTCTTTGAGGAAAATTTTACAAACCATACAAGTTCACATCTAATGGTTTAGTGGGGTGTTTTGGGGGGGGAGGGGTTGTTAGCCATGGGGCTTGAACTCAAAGCATGGGGTACTGTTCCAATAACATTTGCTCAAGGCTAGAGCTCTACCTCTTGGAGCCACATTTTGAGGTGTCTCAGACTTCCTGCAAAGACTGGGTTTTAAAGCTTCTGAGCAGCCAGGATGATGGGCATAAGCCAGGATGATATAGGTAACCCGTGGAGCTGGGTTGCAGCGGTTTACATGTGGTTAAGTCAGGTTAGGTGGCTGCTATCAGCACCAGTCTCCTAGCTTGATCTGTAATGATGTATTTGAAGTTCTGTCCTTCTATAATTGCAGTTAGACCATTCTACCTTTTTTGTTATCAGACCTGGGGCATGAGTAAGAGCTTAGACACTGTCCCTAAACGTTTGTGCTCAAGGCTAGCACTCAATTGATTGAAAGACATCAGAACTTCTGGGTTTTCTGTTTTGTGGCACTGAGGAATCGAACCCAGAGCTTCGTGCTTATTAGGGGAGCACTCAACCACTGAGCCCCAGGAGTGGATGAGGTACAAATAGATAGAGATTGCTGTATATAAATATAATATATACAAAATGAGATTTCTGCATATTATTAAATTATAGATAATATTGCTACCAATTATTTGGTATTAAATTATGTCTCCATTTAATGATGTGTCCCAGTTAACAATTAATAAAGCATTAATTAATAATTACTCAATATCCCATTATTGTTTAACATATATGTACATATATCCATATATATAATTAGATATTTCATAGAATGAGACCAATGTCTATATATTATTAAATTATGCATCATGTGTTACTACCAATTATTAGTTATTTAATTATGTCTCCATGTAATTTTTATTCTGTTAATGCTTAATAAAATAGCAATTAAACTTAGTGCACATCCTACACTTATTGCATCTAATTTTATCCTAGAATGATTCACTACTAATTCAATCTGTTTATTATTTACTGTAGTGGCAATTCTTCAACCTATGATGTTTTTTTACCTTTATTACATTCTATTACATAGAATATAGATTTGCATCCAAATTATACACCCTACCTGACACAGAGCACATTCACAGAAAAGGAAAACATGTGTCATGCTCAGCTTCTCACTCCAAAATTACATTTTGGCAGTGCTGGGATCTAAACTCAGGCAAAGAAGGCTCAGTTCATGAATGGGTTAATGCCAGCACAGCAGCCACTAGTCAATTCAGCTGCCAGGCAGTTCCCAGGCCCTGAGATAGAGCCCTGTATGTTGACTCCAAATTGTGCGTAATGAAATTATTCAATTTTTATTCATTTATCATTTATTTTATTGACTGCTACAACACATGGAATATTTACTACATTTATTAAATAAGATATAGAATTGCCTATTCATGAAACTTCACACCTGACACTCAGGACTTTCACAGAAAAAGAAAACATGTGTCACCCTGTGTCTTACTGCACGATTCAATTTTTGTGAGTACTGGCATCTGAACTCACAGGCTACAAGGCCCAATTCATGAATGGGTGAGTGTCAGCATGCCAGCCTGGGGCATATTGAACTGACAAGCAGTTCCCAGCACCTGAGATTGAGCCCCAGGGGTTGACAAAACAAGAACAGATTGACATGTAGATGGTAGTACACAAATAAATACAGATCTTTATAGAGTGCCAGAGATGTCTGTACATTATTCAGTTATATAGGCTACATTCCTATTAATTCTTGGGTATTTATTATGCCTCCATGTAATTAATATTACTGTTTTCATCCTTAATGAATTATTAATTAAATCGACCACTGTCCCAAAACTATTGTGTCCACATAATTAATAGTATTCTTTTAATGTGCCAAAAAATATTCATTAAAATCCTTCAGACTCCTAAAATCACTCTCTAATTTTATACTAGTATCATTCAGGAACAACCAATTAAACCTTGACATTCATAATCTTTCATCGGTATTCCTATGAATAAGAACGAGACTCTTAGGATCTCCCTTCACTGGTAGGGGTCAGGACCCAGCTTCGAACACAGGGCCTATGTTGTGGTGTTGGCCCATTACTTCCCTGAAAGCCCAACAGCATTCAGCAATGGCAGGTTACCAACACTTTTCAGCCCTGTCTTTTAGATCCAGGATGGTCACCTTGAAAAGAGAACAAATGTAAAACCGGCAGACATCTGAAAGTTACTGGGTTTTTTTCTGTGTCTTTTTATTTATTTTTTTCTTCTGTCAGCCTTTGAGGCCCAGGAACCTAGGTTCGGATGTGGGTCCAGTGGCTACAACCCAGCCTAGAGTGATCAAAGCTGAGGCAGAGCTGCCATTGAGCTTGACAAAATAAAAATACATAATACATACATGCATACATACATATATACATAGATACATTAAAAATATTTAAATAATTATGAGGCTACTTGGCGTAATTGAGCCATTTTTTCTGCCGAGCCTGGGATTTGAACTCAGGGTCTGGGTAAATCTGCAGTACTGTGGGGGAAGGGAAAGCTCACAATGCTGGAAGACAAAAAAGACAGGCATGTTCCCAGGGTCTGAATTCAAGCCCTAGCACTGGCAAAAATAATATTCGTATACATTTTAAAAACATGATTTATATTTACATATGCATGTTTATGACATATTGCATTTAGGGTAGGTATTAATTTTATTTTGTTTTTTATTTATTTATTATATATTTTAGAGAGTATGATTACATGTATAACATTATTTACATCCTATTAAATAGAACACAGATTTGCCTATGTATTATACATCATTCCTGAGACCCAGGACTTTCACTGATAAGGAAAACAAGTGGGACAATTGGCTTCTTCTACCATGATTAAGTTCTTGGCAGTTCTGTGATTTAAACTCTGGCCCTAGAAGGCCCACTTCATGAATGTGTCAATGTTAGCACACCAGTCTGATGCAAGTGAAGTTGTCAGGCAAATTTGAGGACCTGAGATAAAGCCCTAGGAGTGGCCAATATATAAACAGATATGTATATTGCAGGGTGTGTATTTACATATGTAAATGAATCTATAAATAAAGTTATAGAGAGAGACAGATAGACATTTATATAGATTCTACTGTATAATGATGTCTATATCTTATTTTTATATACTCTATTATTATGGATTATTTGGTCTAAAATTATGCCTCCATTAATTAATCACAGTGGGAGACAATAAAATATTAAATTAATCAATGACCTATATTTATTGCATACAATCTTATACTACAATGACTAGCTAATTAGTAGTTCAATTTGTACATTACAAAGATTCTATTATTGTTCCTATAGATAGGAATGAGTAGGTGGAAGTCCCAGCATCAAACTCAGGGCCTAGGTGTCTTGGTTGGGCTCAGGCTTCACTGACAGCTTGCCAGCCTTCGGCGATTCAAGGACATGTGCAATTTTCAAGCCGAGTCATTGAGAGCCAGGATGGTCACAGTGCAAAGGAAACAAAGGTAAAACTGTTGTCTAAAATTTCCTGGTTTTTCCTCCTCAATCTTGGTTGCTTTACTTTTTTGCCAGAGCTGGGAGTTGAACACAGGTCCTAGGATCCCTGGATCATCTGTGGGTTTAAAAGCTGCACCCCAGCCTAGGGTAATCAGGGCTGAGTCAGAGTTCTGGCGACATGAGTTCAACCCCCGTGCCTGCCCCCCCAAAAAAGTTAAGGTCCTGGCTAGGAGTTTGGGCCAATTTATCTGCCATACCTTTAATTTGAACTCAGAGACTAGGTAACACTATTGTGCTCTGGGTAAAGTGAAAGCTAACCTAGAAGAAAAAAATAACCGGAGAATTTCCCAGTGTGTGAATTCCAGCCCTAGAACTGGCAAAAATAATATTTATATACATGTATAATATATATCATACATATGTATTTGCATAGATATTACATATTGTACCTAGGGCACAATATTTCCACGGAAAGGAAATTAGGTCAACATTGGCTTCTTACTCCACCAATTGACTTTAGCACTCCTGAGATTTGAACTCAGGGCCTGGAATGTCCAATTCATCAAGGGGTCAGTTTAAGCACAGCAGCCTCAAACAAATTCAATGCCAGGCAGTTCCCAAGACCTGAGTTCTAGCCCCAGGAGTGGTCAGTATATAAATAGATAGATGTGTAAATTGGTGCAAATACATGTATATTTATATATATATATATAGAGAGAGAGAGAGAGATGTATATGTATATTCCACTGTACATTTAAATATAAATATATTATAGAATGTGAGATGTCTGTATATTATTAAATGACATTTAACATATTACTAATAATTATTAGGTATTAAATTATTCCTCCATTTAATGAAGTATCATTGATTAAGGCACAATAAAGTATTGCCTTGTGTAAATGGACCTCAGAGATAATTTCTAGGCTCATAGTTCAAACCTCAGGATCTGCACTAAAAAGAAAGAGCCAGTAATTCCATGTGTCTGTGTATATATGCATGTATTTCTATCAGTGAACAACCATAGTCATTAGGAAAAATAGCACCCAGCTAAGAAATTTGCTTTGAATAGAATGATATCATAGCACAGAGAGTGCTTTCAAGATAGTGCATGTCCCTGGTCAAAAAATTAAGACACTGGCTTGGAATTTGCACCATTTTTCTGGCAGGCCTGGGATTTCAACTCAGGGTCTGATTAACTCTTTGGCACTGTAGGGGAGGAGAAACTCACCATCGTTGAAGACAAGAATTTCAGACCAGTTTCCAGGGCCTGAATTCAAGCACTAGCCCTGGAAAAAATAATATTCATACATGAGATCTATTTACATACATGTGTTTACTCCCTATGACATTTATTACCCTTATTTATTTTTTATTTATTTTATTTTGTATTATTACATATATCACATTTATTTCATTTATTACATCTTATCACATGGATTTATTTGCATATGGATTATACATCATCCTGAGACCCACAACTTTCACAGAGAAGGACAAAAATGGGTCAAAATTGGCTTCTGACTCCACATATAAACTTTTGGCCATGCTGGGATTTGAACTCACAGCCCACAATGCACAAATCATGAATGGGTCAGTTGTAAAACAAAAGCCTTTGGCAAACTGAACTGCCAGCCAGTTCTGAATACCTGTGATCAAGCAATAGTAGTGGCGGATAGATAGATAGATAGATAGATAGATAGATAGATAGATAGATAGATAGATAGATAGATAGATAGATAGATAGATAGATAGATAGATAGATAGATAGATAGATAGAGAGATGTGTAGTTTGCTATGTATATGAGAGAGAATGTGAGAATATTGAATTATATATATTATGAATTATTAATTATTAAATTATGCCTCCTTTTAATGAAGTATCATGGTTGAATACTTATTAAAGTATTAATGTAAAAGTAGTCAGTATTCCATAATTGGGAGAATCAAACCATGTTGCTAGAATGGAAGACATTATCCAATACTTTTTGTGTGGCATTCTATAAGAGAATTATTAACTAATTGCAAATTTAATTGCTACTTTTATAACATTTCATTAGGCATTCCCACGGATATGAATGATTTTCTCAAGATCTCCCTCCATTTGTAGGTGGCAGTACTGTCACTTTAACTCCAGGCCTGGATATTTTACTTTGAAATGCAAACCATTGGAATTACACGGTGAAGATTTCAGATTGTCATGGTGAAAGAAAAGAATGAGAAGGAAAGAAAGCCAAGTGTCAGTGGATCCTACCTGTAATCCTAGCTCTTCAGGAGGCTGAGAGGTAGAGAATGCCAGTTTGAATTCAGCCAGGACAGGAAAATCCACCACACTCTTATTTCTGAGGGATTACAGGAATAAAAAATCCCCATGAATGGGGCTATGGCTCAAGGGCAGAGCATTAACCTTAAGCACAAGAACTCAGGGACAGTGCCTAGGCTCATAGTAAAACTCCCGAGCCTGGCAATTAAAAGAAAAGCCAGTAACAACATGTCCCCCCATGTATGTACACATGTATTTCTATTGGTGAAGGTCCAAAATCCCTATAATGAAAGGCATCCAGCTAGGATATTTGCTTTGAATAAAATGATTTCATAGCACAGAGAGAGTTTTCAAGACAGTGCATCTTCCGGGGCTCCTCTCACTGTTCCCATTGTAGCCTGGGACTGCTGGAAGAAGACTTCCTCATTATTGGAACAGGCAGACAAAAGGCCTCACTCCTGTAGAGCTGAGTGACAAAAAACTCTTTCTAGGCCAATTAGTGAGGAGTGTGGGTGGTCTCTGAAGGCCAGGAGGAAAAGGCCTCTTTGTATCTCAAGCTATCTCTCTGCTGAGAGATCTGTTGTGACAGGAAGACTTCATTTGTGCCACCTCCCGTGGCAGGCCAAGTTCCCTGCACTTATCCTGTATTTGTTAGACTATGTTCCAGTGTTGAAAAAACCTGCTACAATTAATTCAAGGGTCCTTTTGGCAGACAACTAAGGAGCTGAACCTAATAAAATGATCCATTATTGGCAATGATGCTTCCCTGGGTTTCCAGAAGCTTGCTAAATCAAAGTACATGTGTAATATTACTATGCTTCATGTCATCTATGGCTGGTGAAACTTAGCAGGTTTTGAAACTTTGACCTCTCCTAGTTGGGCCCTGGGTGGCTGTGTTTCAGGGTTGAACACAGGACCTGGATACTGACCATGAGCTCAGAGCAGAAGCTCAGTGTTTTATCATTTCTTGTCACAGCTTCACTTCTGTTATCTGTGTGTGTGTGTGTGTGTGTGTGTGTGTGCATGTATGTGTGTTCATACACTTGTCCTGGAGCTTCAACTCAGGACTTGAACACTGTACCTGAGTTTCTCCTGTACAAGGATAGCACTCTACCACTTGAGGCACACAGCCACTTCAGGATTTTTTCTAGTGTAGTACTAAGGAATCAAACCCAGGGATTCATACATGCAAAGCACTCTACTCCTAAGACACATTCCCAGCACTCTACTTCAGGTTTCTTTCTTTCTTTTGTTGGAAGTTGGAGGAATTTAAGTCTAGGCCTGGGTGCTGTCCTTGAGCTCTTTAGCTAAAGCCAATCACTCTACCACTTGAGCAACAGCACCCCTTGAGGTTTTTGGTGTGTCACTAGAGAAAAGCATCTCAAGGAATTTCCTGCCCAGGCTGGCTTTGGACCGTGATCCTCAGCTCTCAGCATCCGGAGTACCTAGGATGACAGGCACAAGTCAGCAGCAACTAGCTTCCACTTCAAGTTCCTAAGTAGTGAATAGGAGATAAAAGTCTCATGGAACCTTTTGTGTCTGGGATAGTTTTGAACCCAGACCGTCAGATCTCAGCTTCCTGAGTAGACAGGATGACACAACTCATCTACTGCACGCCTAGACTGTAACACTCTGTTGCAAGGGGGTCCTTGCCTCCTTGTGGTAAGGTGCTACCCATGATCCCCAAATGTAAAAGTCAGTGGCTAGGCCCTGAGTTCAAGGTTCATTATCAAGAAATATAATACAAAACAATTGTCTGCAGGAGACAACTCACTACAGTTAGGTACATACATAATTTTGGCCATGAAATGGTGCCACAAGTTTCTCATCTGCACAATCATCTTACTTGTGGAGCTCTTACAAGAACCAGATGAAAAAATGCACTCCAAGAAGTACTCAGCACACAACACCTCATGAAATTCTCATCACATAGCTGAAGCCCACATAATATCATTAGAATTAGGGTGCTTTCATCAGTATCATCATTCTTTCAGAAACACACCACAAACAGTCCAAATTTAGATTTTGGAGGGGTGAGGTTTTTTGGGGGGAGGAGTCAGCCACGGGGATTGCACTGAAATTTTGGGGGTACTGTCCTAAGGTCTTTTGATCAGGCTAGAACTCTGCGACTTTAAGTCACAGCTCAGAGTTTCACAGACTTCCTGCCAAGCCTAGGTTTTAAACCCACCAGTGTAGGATCTCAGCCCCCTAGTATCTTGGATGACAGGGTGAGCAAGCCAGCAGCATCTAGTCCATGGAACTGGGTTCAAGCAGTTTACCTCTCTCTAATTCAGGTTAGATGGCAAACGTCAGCACTAGATTCCCAGCTTGCTCTGTGATGAGGTATTTGCAGCCCTATCCATATGTAGTTGCAGTCAGAACATTCTAACTTTTCCTTTTTTATTTTTTGTTTTGGTGCCAGTCCTGGCTCTTGAGTAAGGGTCTAGTCACAGTCCCTAAGCCTTTATGCTCAAAGCTAGTGCTGGAGTGTTTGAGCTACAGCAAAACTTCTGGATTTTTCTATGCAAATGGTAGTGAGGAATTGAACCCAAGGCTTCGTAATTACTAGGCGAGCACTCTACCATGGAGCCCCAGTAGTCACAAGTGTATAAACAGATAAATGTGTAGATTGGTAGACAGACAGACAGACAGATAGATAGATAGATAGATAGATAGATAGATAGATAGATAGATAGATAGATAGATAGATAGATAGATAGATAGATAGATAGATGTAGATATATTTAATGAGAGATATCTATCTGTAAATTATGAAATTGCATATATGATATTTCTATCAAATATTGCCAATTAAATTAAATATTGCCAATTAAATTATTCCTTCCTTTTTAAGGTATCATGATTGACTACATAATAAAGTATTAATTGAAAATTAGTCAATGTAGTATACCTGTTGTGTATAATTTTCTAATATAATTGTACACTAACTACTAATGTAATTGTTACTTTTATAACATTCCACTTGTACAGATGTCTATTGGAAAGCGTTTCTTAGAATCTCCCGACAGCCATTCATTAGTGGGAGTCCCGGGATTCAAGCTCCAGGCCTAAGTTGCCGATTTCAGCTTGGCTTCGCTAATAGCCTGCCAAACATCAGCAATGTAAGGTCATGTACATTGTCTGGGCATTGTTATTTAGACCCAGGATGGTACAATACAAAGGAAAAAACGTGTAATCACCTCATTGAACTTCTCAGTTTTATTTTTTTCCTTTTTATTTTTATTTTTTTGCCAGCCCTGAGATTTGAACTCGGGACCTAGGATCCCAGGATTGGCTTTGGCAGAGATGCCAAGACTTGAGTTCAAGCTCGGTACTTGGCCTAAAACCAAATAATAATAATAATGATAACAACAACAACAATAACAATAATAATATGGCCCTGGCTTGGTATTTGCACCATTATACTGGCAGGCCTGGCATTTAAACTCAGAGTCTGGGTAACTCTGTGGCACTGTGGGTGAAGGGGAAGATTGCCTTCCTTGAAGACTAGTTCAGAAAAGTTCCAAGCGCCTGAATTGAAGCCCCAGTACTGAAAAAAATGATACTCACATATGAGATCTATTTACATACATGGGTTTACTCCATATGACAGTTATTAACCTTATTTATTTAGTATTATTGCACATAAATCATTTATTTTATTACATCATATCACATATACTGAGACCCAGAACTTTCACAGAGAAGGAAAAAAATGTGTCAAAATTGGCTTCTTACTCCATGCATACATTATTGGCCATGCTGGGATTTCAACGCATGGCCTAAAATGACCAATCCATAAATGGGGTCACAGATTTAGCACACCAGCCTCCAGAAAACTGAGCTGCCAGGAAGTTCTGAGGACCTGTGATCAAGCCACAGTAACGCCAAATATATATATATATATATATATATATATATATATATATATATATATACATACATACATACATATATATAGAGAGAGACAGGAAATGTGAGGATATTATTAAATTATATATTATTACAAATTATTAGTTATTAAATTATGCTTCCATTTAATGAAGTATTGAAGAGTTGAAGTAACTCCATTTTGAGGCGGCAGCCATTCTGTCCTTTATGTTAAATTATGAGTGACCCAGAGCAAACATAAATTCCAGGAACTGACTTGTCCATGTTGAAGTTAACCAGAGCTCACATAAATCCCAAGGACAGAGTTATCTGTGGCCACAAACTTCCCTTGCTTCACAGATAACCCCTGCCCTTTATTGCCCTAGCCCAAATGGTATGATAACCCCCTGCCCTTTATTGTCCTAGCCCAAATGGTCTGATAACACCCTGCCCTTTAATGCCCTAGCCCAAATGGTCTGATCACCCCCTATCACCCCTTATCAACCTAAGATGTCCTGTTAACACATCTGGTTACTGTAACTTTGTAGTTTTTGTCTTTATAAGCCCTATGAAATTTCAGCTCGGGGCTTCCTCCTAAAGCTCCACTGTGTCGGTGTGTAAGACGTGGCCTGAGCTGCAGCCTGACTGAATAAAGCCTTGTTTTTGTATTTCAGAACGTCCGACTCTCGGCGGTCTTCTTGGTGGGGGTCCTGCGACGGGGGCACTTCAGTATCATCATCTAATACTTATAAAATCATTAATAAAAATCAGTCAATATCCTTAATCATACCATGGTGCTAGAATGGAAGATATAAATTCAATAATTTTTGTGTGGCATTCTAAAGTAGAATCATGAATTAACTGCAAATTTAATTATTACTTTCATAACATTCCATTAGCATTCGCATGAATAGGAATGAGTTTGTTAGGATCTCCCTCCATTTGTGGGTGGTAGTCCTAGCATTCGAATTCCAGGCCTGGGAAGCTTACTTCTAATACAAACCATTGGAATGACACCTTGAAGATTTCAGATTGTCACGAAAAAAAAAAAAGAACAACAAGATGAAAAGGAAGCCAAGTGTCAGTGGCTCTTGCCTGTAATCCTAGCTCCTCAGGAGGCTGAGATGCCAAGTTGAATTCAGCCTGGGTAGGACAGACTGGGACACTCATATTTCTTAAGAGATCACAGGAAATCAAAATAAAATAACAACAAAAACACCCTGAGTGGCCCTGTGGCTCAAGTTGCAGAGCACTACCCTTGAGCAAAAGTCTCCGGGACAGGGCCAGGATGATGGGCATTCAGCAGGTTGGCCATGCCCAGCCCCCCAAACTGGGCAAGCTGGAACAGGCCCTCAGAGAATACTAAGTCTGAGCAGGCAGCTTGAATAAGCATCCTTCACTGGAATTTAAGAACTGAAGCCACGAAGGCTTTGCCTGGGCTGGTGTGTGCAACTGGTGTGTACAACGGGTGCATTATGTCCTGGCACTTCTCAAGGGAAACCACAATTCTTAGGCTGTAGAAGTTGTTGAAGGTTGTGGCTCTAAATCCTCTATCCCTCATTAAGATGTGAGCCTAGGTCTCTGGGGCCTGGTGGCCATCACTCATTCATCATTCTTCATTGTTGAGTCTCAGGCTGGTCCCAAATCCTGGGAAAGATAGGAAATAGCCAGCAATTTCTGTGCCAAAAGGGTAATCCAAAATCCCACCATCATAACTCCCATTAGAAGTAAGCTTTGGGCTTCGAAAGTGGCTTACTGGTAGAGTGCTTACTTAGCACACATGAAGCCCTGAGTTCGATTCCTTCCTAACACAGAAACAGAAAAAGCCAAAAGTGAAACTGTGGCTTAAGCAATAAAAGTGCTAACCTTGAGCAAAAAAAGGTCAGGAACATGCCCAGACCCTGAGTTCAAGCCCTAAGATTAGCAACAATAACAACAACAGCAACAAAAAACGTGAGCATAGTGAGACATATTCTTCTTGGACTTAGAGGAGGGCCGAGGTTATGGGTAATAGGTAGAGGGCAGATGCTGTTTGCTCACTCCTGTAACCTTAGCTACTCAGGAGGCTGAGATCTGAGGATGCCAAATTCAAGCAGGAAACTCTATATGAGATTCTTTTCTCCAATTAAACACCCACAAAGCCAGAAGTAGAGCTGTGGTTGAAGTAGTAGAGTGCTAGTCTTGAGCACAAAAGATCAGGGATAGCATCCAGGCCCTGAATTCAAACCCTAGGAGTTGCACAGGCACAGGCACACACACACACACACACACACACACACACACACACACACACACACACACACACACACCCCAAGATAGAGAATTTGACAGTCAACCTGCACAAATTCCACCTCTAGAAACTCAGTATTTTTTTAAAAAAAAAGATGGAGAAGGAAAGGAAAGACTTGCTCCAGGAAGTGATATAACCAGTGTCAAAATTCCATAGGAGTTCTAAGTTGTGGAACAGGACAGAGAGCCTCAGGCACAAGGTACAGCATGGGCAAAGGTCCTGAGGTGTGGTGTAGAGCAGGTTGTGTGGATGGAATGATGGTTCTGTGGCTTCAGACAAGTCTGGCAGAACACTGAAGGCTGGGTCAAGATTTGTACTTGAGTCACAAGTAGGGCAGAGGGTGGGGTCCCAGAATGAGGCCCAGGGAAATATTAGCTTGACATTTCACCAACGACCCCAGCCAATTTCTGTGGGTGGAAGCCTATTTTTCACAGCTCCTGACCCTCAGGCCCTCTTTGCATGGAGGACTCAGGGCAAATGCAGGGAAGAACTCTCTTAAGAAAAGCTTCTAGCCCAATGCCACCAGTGGCTCAACCCCCGTAAATCCTAGCTACTCAGGAGACTGAGATCAGAGATTGTGGGTCAAAGCCATCTCAAGGGAGGAAAGTTAGTGAGACTTTCTTGCCCATGAACTAACAAAAGCCAGAAATGGAGCTTTGGCTCAAGTGGTAGCATGTCCTCATTGAGAGAAAATGTTAAGAAACTACAGGCCAGACCGTGAGTTCAGGCCCCAGTACTGGCACCTACAAAATAAAGAAAAGCTTTCAGGAGCTCCTAGTCCACTGTGGTGAATGGACAGATAGGCCAGGCATGGGTGGCTTATGCTGGTCCTCCTAGCACATCAGGAGGCTGAGATGTGAGGATTGCCATTCAAAGCCATCCTGGGCAGGAATGTCCGGGAGATTCTGATCTCCAAAGATCCACCAGAAAACCAGAAGCGGCTGAAGTGCTAAGCTGAAGAGCTGAGAGACGGTGCCCAGGCCCAGACTTAGAGCCCCATGACCAATACCTGGCCTGCTTTGACCTCATGTTATGGCTCTAGCAAGTACTTTCCAGTGTGCTCCTGATGGTCTTCCAATGTCTATGTGTCCTACAAGTCTTGAGAGCAGCCTCCTTGAAGGCCTTTGCCTACAGAGCAGGACACAGTACCAGAAAAGGTCATGCCTTGTGGCATGCAGGTCATCCGCCGTTCATCAGAAGGGCATCTGTCATGAGCGCAGTGTGGATCTAAGCACTAAATCAACGTCTCAGACCACGGTTCTGGGCCAGAAGGGGTAGACCAGTTAAGGCCAGCTCACAAGGGAATCACAAGAATGTGAATTTGTCAGGCACACCTTGGGCAGGTTTTGAGTTGGGCTCATGAAAGACTTGTAGGCTGAGGAACAAAAGCAGGTTGGCTGCTGCTTGTAGCAGTCGCTATATTCCAGGAGTCCCAGGACTCGGAGCCCTGCTTAACTCACCAGTGTTCAGGGCAGATGAAGGTCTGCAATCATGGGACAACTACAAAGGAACATCCATAGTGGCCTTCCCTTGGTTCTATGTCCCCGTGCTGGGATGGAGGGGCTGGTTCCATGCAATTTACTGCCATAGCCCAGACCCCTCAGCCCAAGAAGCACTTAAGGAGAAACAACTGATGTGGCTTGAGAGTTTATTATGATTATGCCTCAGGACTGCCCCCAGTTCTAGCTCAGCTTATCATTACTACCTTCCTCTGTGTGTGTGTGTGTGTGTGTGTGTGTGTGTGTGTGTGTGTGTGTGTGTGTGCGTGCATGTGCATGAGTGTATCTTAGTAGTAGGGCTTGAATCCAGGGCCCATGCTCTGTCCCTCAGTTTTTTCATTCAAGGATACCACTCTACCACTTAAGCCAGAGCTTTTCTTCCAGCTTTCAGGTGGTTCTTGGGAGAGGAGAGTTTCACAGACAATTCTTGCTGGGCTGCATCTGAACGTTAATCCTCCAATCTCAGCCTGCTGAACGAGCTAGGATTATGAGAGCATGAGCCATTAGCATCTGGGCACGCATTCCTTTTTGGATAAAACAGAGTACCTATTTCCTAGCCGAGCACCCATCTACAGCTATCCCTCGTACCCCTTCCCTTACCCCTCCGGTCTTCAGAGGAGACATACCCTCCCCTGAGGACAAAGAAATAGGATGCACTGACAATTTTTGAACATTATGGTCTCCACACAGTCAGGTGCTGCTGGGAGCTGATGTGGAGGTCAGCGATCTAGGCCAAGGCAAGTAGACAGCTGTTAGAACAGAAAGTATGAAAAGACATCCATGCAGCTGGATGTCAGTGGCACATGCCTATAATCCTAGCTACTCAAGGCTGACACTGGAAGATCAATCAAGATTCAAACCTAGCCTGGGCATACTCTTATCTCCAAAGAATCACCAAAAAGCTGGGAAGAAGTAATACTATAGTTCAAGTGTTAGAGCACCAAACTTGTGCAAACAAGCTAAAGGTTACCACATAAGCTCTTCAACCCTTGGTAAACACACACATACACACAAACACACACACACACACAAACACATACACACACACACACACATACACACACACACACACACACACACACACACACACACACACACACATATGCATGCAAAATCAGAGATTTCTACACTGTAACCTTTGGGTATTCTATACCTTTTTCCCACTAAGTCTGGTGGTTGTTGGCCTAGTAGTTAGATGCATCCAACACCACCTGATATCTATAATTTTGGGGAACAGAATGGCTAGAATGTCAGCCTTCCCCAGTCCCAGCTCCTTGATTGGGTCTTGGTCTATCCAGGCCCTTTAGGGTTCCATTTACAGACTTGCCAAGATCCTTTAAAAAGGCAGCATATGCTGGGCAGTTGTGGCTCACGACTGACATCCTTGCTACTCAGGAAGGTAAGATCTGGCTTCCAAGCCAGCTTGGGCAGGAAAGTGTGTGAGACTCTTATCCTCTATGAACCATCAGAAAACAAGAACTGTCCCTTGGCTAAAGTGGTAGAGTGCAAGCCTTGAGAAAAAGAGCTCAGGGACAACACTCATGGATAATAACAAGGAGAGGCATTGCATGTTGGCTTTGGGATTGGCATGGGCCAAATATTGGAAATTTCAAGTGCACCAAGATAAAGCAGTACCTCCTCTAGTCCCGTGCTCCTCTATCTTCTCCACCCCCTGCCCTTGGCTGGGTTTTGGGTCAGGATGGCTCTGGCTTGACAGGAGGACTCCAAGGAGGAAGATCCCAGACCAATTGCCCTGGGTCCTTCCTCCCTGCTTACCCTGCTGCATCTGCTCTTTTCCATAAACCTTCTTCCTGAAATCCATCCATGAGATCATTGACACCAACACAGTGGTGAGTGGTGGGTCCAGCCTAACTCTGGGAAGTCAGAGGTGGAAGTCAGTTTGGGACTAGGAGCTTCTACCCTGGGTGTGGGATGAGGCTAGGGCTGACATTTATTTCATTCTGAGCTTTGCAGGAGTAGGGAGACAGTGTAGACACAACATTGAGTCAGGTAAGATGGGAATCTGTAGGACGACTTGTGTGGGGGAAGCTGTGGGGCTCAGGGGGCCACTGTTCTTGGTACTCCTCGCTCAGATGTCCCTCTCCCTCTCTCATCCCTCAATAGTAAAAGAGAAACTTTAAATAAGGGTGTCGAAGAGGGGGCAGGGGATTGTTTCTGTGTGAACCAGACTTGTGCTTCATATTCATCCTAGCCCCTACTTCCTATTTATCTGAGGAATGGCCATATGGGTTTGGGGGCAGGAGATCATCCTAGCTGAGAATGTGGCTCAGTGATAGAATGGTTGCCTAGCAAGCCTGAAGCCCTGGGTTCGATTCCACAAAGAAAATGCTGGAAGGGGAGATGGTGCTCAACTTGTAGACCACCAGTCTTGATCAAATAGAGCTCAAGGACAGTGGACAGGCCCTGAGTTCAAGCCCCATAACTGGAAGAACAAATCTTTGTGGAGGCATTTTTTCCCCTTTGGAAACAATTTATTCTTTTTGATAAGCATAACACGGGCCTCTTCCCTGGCCACCAATGAGCCATTAGATGTTCCTGGAATTTGGGCCTCCTCCCAGCAGCCTCTGCTCTATCAGGCCCATAGTTTACCCTTCCTATCACCAGGCAGATGGAGGCCTAGAGAAGCCCACCTGGCCACCTAGTTCTGGTGGCTGCTGAGGATTTTGGGACTCAGTAAGTCACATAGGGAGTCATCATCCCCATCTGTCTACAGAAAAAAGGTACAGAGCAATGCAAGCCTGAGCACACCAGCTGTGGGCAGTTCTGCATGTGGGGATCTGCAGTAGGACATGCTCTGTGGGGGAGTCCTGTACGGGGCAGGGAAACTTGACCTCTCCTCTTGCAGTTTCCACACTATCCTGAAGTTGCAATTCTTCAAAACCTTTCTGCTTCTCCCTGATTTTGACTCCCCAGGACCCTGAGGCCTCTGAAGCAGCTGCACTGGTGGGGAGCTCAGCCTGTGCCAGCATCTGGAGCCCCGTGTAGGAGCGACAGAAGCTCTGGCAGCTATCTACTCTTCATATTCTCCTGGGATAGCTGGCACATGCACTCGGCTTTCTCCTGACACAGCTGATCCAGAATGAACATCTGTCCTTTACATG
This sequence comes from Dipodomys merriami, assembly GCF_024711535.1. NCBI lineage: Eukaryota > Metazoa > Chordata > Mammalia > Rodentia > Heteromyidae > Dipodomys > Dipodomys merriami. Next base: position 18,448 of record NW_027202740.1, on the reverse strand, counting down.
TCAGGAGGGACTCCTGGATGGTGCAGATATGTGCCGACAGCTGGTTGCATCGATGGTGGAGCTCATCTGCAGGACTCTGGAAGTCCACCTCATCAGGCAGGTTGTGGATGAAGAAGATTTTCTTCTTGGACGCCCACGTGTCCCACTTCCCATCCTCACACATGCTGTGGTGGCAGCTCATTGGGCGGGGGACCTGTGGCTCCAGCTCTATCTGGCACTGAGCTGTCGGTGGGAGGGGGAGTGCCTGCAGCAGTCTCGCTGCTCCTGTGGCATGAGTATCCCCCTGTGGATCTCAGCCTCCGAGAGTGCTAAGAGCTCCACGTCCCTCTGAGTTTGGGGGACATCTCCATCCTCTGCCATGGGCACATCGAGGAGAGTCGCTTCCTCAGCTTTTGCTTCTCCAGGGTTCACAGCTTCTCCTTCCCCAGGGAAAGCCAGGAAGCTCAGCTGGGCCTGCATGTGCTCCTCCTCTGGACTGGTCACATCCAGGCACTTGAAACTGTCCTGCCACTTTGGGGGCACCATCTTGTCCCCCCAGTTGGTTGGACCCTGCACTTGTTTCAGGTGCTCCAACAGCTGGGTCTGCCTCTGCAGGTGCTACTGCAGGACCTACTACTTGGAGCACAGCTGCTCATTGGAGGTGATGTGCTGCTCACAGGTGACTCTGAGCTCCTGAAGCTGGGCCAGAGACTGCTCCTGCTGCTCCCGGAGATCCTGAGTCACTTGGCTTTCTCTCTCAGCTACCTCTTTCCCTTTCTATATCTTCTCCTCTCAGCAGTACAGCTATTCCTGTAGATGTTTCTTCACCTGCTGCTCTGAGTCCACGATGCTGGTGAGATCCTCCTTCTCACTGCTCACCCTGTAGAGAGCGTCCTGCAGCAAGGCCAGCTGTTCCTCCAGCTGTGGGTTTCATACACATGCACATCGTGGGGTCTCGGGGATTTCCTGTGGATCCTTGGTTTTCTCTTCCAATCCTCCCACTTGCTCCCGCTGCTCTGCATAATGGAGACGGAGTTTCTAGTTTTCCTGTACCTGGATGTGAAGTTGTTTCTCCAGGTTTTTCAACCCCATCTGCGTGCTGTAGGTGTGGGCCCGCAGGTGCTGCTCCTCCTGAGATGGACCCGCAGAGGGCCATGGCTTTGCCAACTTCCTTCTCAGTTCCCCCAGCTCATTCTCTAGGTGCAGCACCTAGCTTCATCCTCACTCCTTTTCCTCTGTCAGTTGGTTCACCTGCTCGGTCTGCCACCAGGGCTCCTCCTTTTGCGTGGACCTCTCAATGCTCAGGTTCTGCAAGAATGTGTCTGTCTCCAGATTCGCTGCAGACACCATTCAACTCAGGTTGTCCTGAAGTCTCCTTAGTACTTCACACCCCTACAGCACTTGTTGGAACTTGCAGATTCTGTTCTTCCTGTTGCTCCTCTATGTCCAGAATGCTTACACCTTCTCCTAAAATTCTGTGTTCACTTGCTGCAGGTCATAGAAGCTTCTCTTCTTTTTCTTGAGCTGAAGTGTTACATCATTTAGCTGTTTGAACATTTTGGTCACCTTATGTAAGTAGTAACCACAGAAGCCACCATCTCCAGCTCTGCCATGCGCTGCTCTGCGGCCTGTAGGCAGCTGGTGAGAGCTTCATGCTCCATTTCGCTGTCATCGGCCATGAGCTGCATGTGGGCTGGTGCTGATTGTAAATCACTTTCTGCAGAAACCAACCTCTATATGGGTGGCTTGTGGATGTCTAGCTCTGTTTTTGTTGCTTTGTGTACTTTGGCTACCTTCTCCTTCTCTTTCTCTCGTCAATCCTGCAGGTCTGTCTTTTCCTGTTTCAGTGGTTGGATCTTGGCATAGAGCACCTGGTTTCTCCTTTTGCTGTGGTCCAGGGCAGGCACCACATGTTGCTAGCACCTCTGCATATGCTTGGTGGTATTGGGACCCTTGACAATCTGGACCCTGGTGGCTGTGACTGTGTCCAAAGGCAGGGGAGGCCAGTGGTCAGCATCACCCATGGCCAGACCCTTGGTTGAATCACCCTTCCCAGAGGTATTTGTCTTTGGGATCCTTCCCTTTTATGTATTCTTTGTTTTCTTGAATGCTGAAGGTCTGATGGGAGGATTTCTTCTGCTGGTGTTCTGGCAGTAGTTTATTGCCCACAGCTCTCTCACGGAGTCTTGTTGTTTCAGATATCTGAGCGCTGGGATGGGAAAGATGGGCTGGCCACATTCCCAGGCTCTGGGAAATCCTCTATTCTCCCACTCTCTTACTAGGTTGTCAATTTCCTATTGTACTCCAAATTCGCCTCGAGACTCTTGTTTATCACTCAGTTACCTCTACCTTCCTCAACTGCTGGTAGTGGTGTCACCCAACAGAGGGAATCTTGGTGCTACAGGGCAGCATGGAATGTGGGTGGCCACGATTCTTGTATCCCATTGGTCAGAAAGAACCATAAGAAAAAGGGGGTATGGCTGGTATCCTGTGATGCAGGCAGAATGGGCGGAGTCAAGATGACAGCAGCCCCTTTCCCAGGGAACTCTGTGCAATCCAGTTGGGAACAAGAGGGAGACCTGCTTTAGCCATATAGCTGCACAGATTTTTGTGTGTATGCCTGTTTGTTGCCAGTCCCGGACATTGAACTCAGGACCTAGGCACAGTTGGTGAGCTGCTTTTGTTCAATGCTACCCTTCTACCACTGGAGCCACATGGCTCTACTTCTGGCTTTGTTGACACTGAAGTTGGACAGGCGTCTCAAGTACTTTCCAGCCTAGGGTGACTTTGACCATGAATCTCCTTTCACAGCCTTGTAAGTATCATGGAGGTCTGCTGATAGCCACTGGTGCCTGCTTAAGCATTGGTCTTGCTGATGTTCTTGGACAGACTGGTAAATTCCCTATCTTCGGGGTTAAGTAGTGGGAGCTGGAGCCCACAATTCAAATCCTGGTCCTGCCACCTCCAAATGGCAGAAGATCCTAAAAACTCATTTCTATCCATATGAATACCAATGGAATGTGATGTATATCATGATTGAATGGACAGTTTTTGAATGATTCTAGGATAAAATTATACACAATTATATTCTAGGACACTGATTGATTTTAATCAATACTTTATGAAGCATTTAAAAAATTACATTCATTAAATGGAGAAATAATGAAATACCTAAGAATTAGGCATCACATAGCACAGAGATGCCATTTTTTTCTGCCAGGACTGAGATTGGAACTCATGGTCTGGGTAAATCTGTTGCACTGTGTAGCAAGGGGAGGCTTGCTTTTTTGAAGTCAAGAAATTCAAGTCTGTTCCTTAAGCCTGAAATTGGTCCCCACGCCTAGAATACATCATATTTGTGTACATTTTAAGTATATGATTTATATTTACATACATATATTGACTCCATATTGCATTTAATGTAGTTATTCATTTTATTTTTTGTTTTGTTCATGTAGTGACCATTTATTTTATTGACTATTATGGCACATATAATATTGATTACATAGGATATAGGTCTGCATATGTATTTCACTTCATACCTGACACACAGGACTTTCACAGAAAAGGAAAACATGTGTCACCATCTGCTTCTTACTCCATGATTTCTTGTTTGGGAGTGCTGGCATTTGAACTCATGGCCTACAGGGCCAAATTCATGAATGATTGTCAGCATGACATACTGACAGGCATTTCCCAGGACCTGAGATTGAGCCCCAGGGGTTGACAAAATAAAAACAGATTGACACACAGATGTTAGTATGCTAATAAATATATATCTTTATAGTGTGCCAGAGATGTCTATCCATTATTCAGTTATATACACTACATTCTTAACAATTCTTGGGTATTTATTATGTCTCCATATAATTAATATTATTGTTTTCATCCTTAATAAACTATTAAGTAAATAAGTGTTCTGAAATTAATGTGTCCCTGTAAGAAATAGTAGTCTTTTCAAAAACATAAACTCTGGGCTTGGCGCTGTCCCTGCACTATTCAGCTCAAAGCGAGCACTCTATCACTTGAGCCACAGAGCCACTTCCAAAAATAGTAGTCTTTTAATGCTTCATATTAAATAAAATTAGTCAGCCTACTGAAATCATAATGTCTAATTTTATACGAGTATCACTCATGAGCAACTCATTCAACCGTGACACTTACAACATTCAATCATTATTCCTATAAATGGGAATGGGTCTCTTAGGATCTCCCACCATCTGGAAGTGACATGACTTAGATTCGACTCTAGGCTTATATTGCCGTGCAGGACTATGTCTTCCCCAGTACCCTGCCAGCCTTCAGCAATACAAAGTGAAGTACCCTTTGGAGCCGTATCATTCAGACCCAAATGGTCATGGTGCAAAATGGTAAAACTTCATCCCACCACTTATTCTCTGTGCATTTTTCCCCTCCAGAAGGCCTGGAGGTCTCGGATCCCAGGATTGCCTGTGGTTCCAGTGGCTGCACCCCAGACTAGAGTGATGGAAGATGAGGCAGAGTTGCCATGACCTGATTTCAAGACCTTCTTTCGCACAAAATAAATAAATAAATAGATAGATAGATAAATAAATAAATAAATAATCTCCCTGGCTTGCAATTGGTGCCGTTTTTTCTGCCAGGCTTTGGATTTGAACTCAGGGTCTGGGTAACTTTGCAGCACTGTGGACAAAGGAGAAGCTCACCGTGCTTGAAGTCAAGAAAGTCAGGCTTGCTCTCTAGGCTTGAATTCAAGCCCCAGCTCTGGGAAACATACTATTTATATATATTGTAATGATAAGATTTATACTTACTTATAGATGTTCAGTACATATCCTGTTTGTTGTGGTTATTTATTGTATTGCTGTTTTATTCATTAACCATTTATTTTATTGACTGTGATAACCTTATTCCATTTATTATTTTGATGACATCCTATCACATAGTATTTAGATTTGTAGAAGTGTTCTCAATCATGTCTGACATCCAGAACGCTCAGAACAAAGGAAAACAGGTGTCACGCTTGGCTTCTTACTCCATGATCCAATTGTTGGCAGTGCTGGAATCTGAACTCAGGGCCTAGCAGAACCAATTCATGAATGGGTGTGTCAAAACGACAACCTTTAGCCCAGGAAACTGCCAGGCAGTTCCCAGACTCTGACATCAAGCCACAGGGGTGGACAAAATAGCCATACATGGATAGGCAGGTGGTAGTATACCAATAAATATATATTTGTATAGAGTGCCAGAGACATCTACCTAGGATTCAATGACATCAACTACGTTCCTACCAACACTTAGGTAGTTATTATGTGCCATTGAAGGAATAGGATTCTTTTCATGCTTAATAAACTATTCAATAAGATCAATGTGTCTAATTTTAGACTAGACCTATGCATGCAGAAACTTCTCAATCATAGTTTGTTAATATTCCATCGGTATTCCGATGCATAGGAATAAGTCTCGGGAAATCCCCCTATTGGTAGGTGTCAGGACCAACAGTTAAACTCAGGGCCTACATTGCTGCATGGGACTATGGCTTCCCTGATAGCCCACTAGCCTTCGCCAATGCACGGTGAAGTACCCTTTGTAGACATGTCATTCAGACCCAGGATGGTCATCATAGAAAGGGAAAAAAATGTAAAAAATCCATCCCGCGGCTTCTCTCTCTCTCTCTCTCTCTCTCTCTCTCTCTCTCTCTCTCTCTCTCTCTCTCTCTCTCTCTCTCTCTCTCTCTCTCTCTCTCTCTCTTTCTCCTAGCATCCCAGGATTGGCTATGGGCCCATGGCAGCCTGTCACCCTGAGGTGATTGAAGCTAAGGCAGAGTTACCACAAACTGAGTTCAAATCCCTTCCTTGGCAAATAATAATAGTAATAGTAATAATAATAACAATAACAACAACAACAACAACAACAACAACAACAATAATAATAATAATAATAATAATAATAATAATAAACACCCTGGCTCAGAACTCGCACCATTTTTCTACCACTGCTGGGTTTCCAACTCAGGTCTGGGTAAATCTATAGCACTGTGGAGGAAAGGGAAGCTCACCATCCTTGAAGACTACAATATCAGGCTAAGTCACAGGGCCTGAATTGAAGCCGCAGTATTGGCAAAAATAATATACCCACCTATTTTACATATAGGATCTCTATTTACATAGATGTGTGGAATGCCTCATGCATTCAGTATAGTTACTCTTTTTATTGTGTGTCTTAGTCATGTATGCATTTTGTGTTTTATTGAGCATGATGACAGACATAACTGTGCCGAAACGGATGACCACCTATTCCTATGGCTATCGAGTTGCCTATATAGCATTCTCCATCCTCCCTGAGAACCTGGACTTTCATAGGAAAACAGGTGGATCGATGTGTTTCTCACATGAGAGTTCATCTATTGGCAGTATTGGGATTTTAACTCAGAGCCCAGCAGGGCAAATTGGCGAAAAGGTCTAGGTGAGGATACCAGCCTGTGAGCAACTAAGGAGCTAGACCTTTCCTAGGACCTGACATCGAACCCCAGGGAGGGCCAGGATAGTCCTAAATTCATAATTTAAACACAGGATCTATATTGACATACATGTGCAGTCATCATTTTGCTTTCAGTGCACTTCTCCTTAATTTCTGTCTAATTCATGGAGGTATGGTGTATTTTACTGAGTATGGTGACAGCTATAACTGTGCTGACATGGATGACAAAGTTTTCCCATGGTTACAGGGTTGCCTATGCATTCATTCTCCAGCCTAGCTGAGACCCAGGACTTTCACAGGAGAGGAAAACAGGTACAACGACTGGCTTCTGACATCAGGATGAATCTTTTGTCAGTGCTGGGATTTGAACTCAGGTATGGGTAACTCTGTTGCACTGTGGGGGAAGGGGAGGCTCACCATCCTTGAAGAATAGAATGTCAGGCCTAGTCCGGGGCCTGATCTGAAGTCACAGCACTGGACAAAATAAGAAGCCCAGCTCTTTTAAACATAGGATCTCTATTTACGTAAGGTGTGGTATGCATCTTGCATTCAGTGTAGTTATTCTTTTTATTTTGTGTCTTTTTCAAGGATGTATTGTGTATTTTATTGAGCATATAATGACATATAAAACTGTGCTGACATGGATGACAACCTATTCTCATGGGTATAGAGTTGCCAGTGTTTCTTGATTCTTGCTGAGACCCAGCACTTGCACAGTACAGGAAAACAGGTGCAAGAATTGGCTTCTCACATCAAGATAAACCTTTTGGTAGTGCTGGGATTTGAACTTGGGGTCTAGGAAGCCCAACAGCCAAATAGGTCAACATGAGCCCATCAGCTTGTGAGCTAAGACATACCCAGACCTGAGATAGAGCCCCAGTGTGGGGATGGGGCACAATATTCATCCATTCATAAGCTGAAGCTAGTATGCTAATTACCTATTTGGATAGAGTAGGAGATGTAGCGAGCTGTGTTCAAATACTATCTACCATTTAAGTACCGATTCTTGGATCTTTCCCAATGCCTCCATTTCCTGAATGTGATTCTTATTGTCACACTTCATGAACTCTTAATTAAAAATAATTGTTGTGCCATACATCTTGCCTATCATTTCCAATGAGAATCATGCATGAACTAAACTCTTCCCTTGGCCTGAATTCAAGCATTTCATAACATTTATAGACATGTTAAATATATGATTTCTACTTACATCAATATATTCAATCTATATCATGTTTTTTGAGTGATACATTATATTTTATCATTTATTTATTTATTTAGCATTTATTTTATGGACCGTGAGTGCACCTATAACATTTATTACATTTATTCCCATCTATTCCATAGCGTGTAGCTTTGCAGACATATTATGAACTTGTATAGAAAAGGAAAACAGGTGTCACCCTTGAAATATTACACCAGGAAGAAATTTTTGGCAATAATAGGACCTGATGTGAATGCCTGAGAGGCCGAATTCATGAATGGGTGAGTGTCAGCACCGCAGCCTCTAGCCCATTCAGCTGCCAAGTGGATCTCAGGACCTGGGATCAAGCCCCAGGTTTGGCCAAAATAGCAGTAACTTTCTATGACGATGGAGATATATAAATAAATAAAATGTATGTATTTATTTTGGTGTCTGGTCATGGGGCCTGAACTTTGGGCCTGGTTGCTTGACCTCAGCTCAGGGCTAGCACTCTACCACTTGAGCCACAGCACCACTTCTGGCTTTTTCTTTTTGCTTATGTGGTGCTGAAGAATCAAACGCAGGACCTCAGGCATGCAAGGTAAGAGCTCTACAATGGAGCCACTTTTCCAGCCCAAATATAAATTTAGATATTTAGGTACTGCCAGAGGTGTCTATCTAGTATTCAATGACATATACTACCTTCCTACCGATTCTCATGTATTTAGTGAGAACTCCATTTAATCAATAGTATTCTTTTAATACATAATGTACTATGAATTAAAGTCAATCCCTGTCCAGTGATTATTGGGTCTAATTTTAAGCAAGACAGATTGACGGACTACTCATCCAACCATGACATTAACCACATTCTTCTAGTGTTCCTATGGACAAGAATATTTTCTTAGGCTCTTCAGCCCCTTGTAAGTGGCATGACCGGGATTCGAACTCAGGGCCTAGTGTCCACGTTGGCCTATGGCTTCGCTGATAGAGCCAGCCTTCAGAAATGCCAGATGACCTACAGGTTGCAGCCATGTCATTCACATCCAGGATGGTCAACGTGCAAGGAAGGAAAACAGAAACTGCTGACCGTCCTTGGTTTGTGGCTTTTTTTCGATGCTGTTTTCATTTTCTTTTCCTGTGAGCCCCTGAGGTCTAGGACCACAGGATGGGCTATGGGTCCAGAGGCTGCAATATCCCAGCCTAGTGTGATGGAAAATGACGAGGAGTTGCCAAAACCTGAGTGCAAACCCTGTGCTTGGCAAAAATTAATTAATTAATTAACAACACTATTGAAACTCCCTGTCTTGGATTTCGTGCCATTTTATTGTCTGCCATGCCAGGGATGTCACCTTGGGATCTAGGTAACTCTGATGCACTTGGGGGAGCCGGAGGAAAGGAAGATCTCCTCCCTTGAATGCAAGCAATTCAGGCCTGTTCCCTAGGCCTGAATTCAAGCCCCCCCCTGGAGAACATAACATTTATAACCATTTTTATTTTATCATTTATACTTACATCCATACATTCAGTCTATATCTTGTTTGTTGGAATGATTAATTATATTTTATTATATATTTATTTGTTTACAATTTATTTTATGGACTGTGAGTACACCTATTACATTTATTACATTCATTCAAATCTATTCCATAGCAGGTAGCTTTGCAGACATATTATAAATATCATACCTGACACCCAGCACTTGTACAGAAAAGGAAAACAGGTATCATACTTGCAATCTGACTCCAGGAAGACATTTTTAGCAATGCTGGAAACTGAACTGAGGGCCTAGAGGCCCCATTCACAAATGGGTGAGTGTCAGCACAGCAGCCTCTAGCACATTCAGGTGCCAGGTGGATCCCAGGACCTCGGATGGAGACACAGGTTTGGCCAAAATAGCAATACCTTTCTATGCAGACAGTGGTATACAAATATATATTTAGATATGTAGATATTGCCAGTGATGTCTATCTGTTATTCAATGACATATACTACCTTCCTAGAGATTCTCAGGTATTTAGTGAGGACTCCATTTAATCAATAGTATTCTTTTAGGGGATGGGAAGGTGGCTCATTGGGAGAGTGTTACCTTGCATGCATGAGTCCCGGTTTCGATTCTTCAGCAACACATGATCAGAAAAAGCTGGGAATGGCACTGTGTCTCACATGGTACTGCCCTAACCCTGAGCTGAAAAGCTGAGGGATAACGCCCAGGTCCGAGTTCAGTCCACACTACTGACAAAACACACACACACACACACACACACACACACACACACACACACACACACACATACACAATGTATTCTTTTAATGTATAATAAACTATAAATTAAAATCAATCCACATCTTGTGAATACTGGATTTAGTTTTTGCTAGACTAATTGACAAACTACTCATCCAACCATAACATTGATCACATTCCTATGGTGTTCCTATGGACAGGCAATAGTTTCTTACACTCTCCAGCCCTTTGTAAGTGGCAAGACCGGGATTCAAACTCAGGGCCTAGGTGTGCAGATGGGCCTATGGCTTTGCTGACAGCCCACTGACAGCAGTGCCAGGTGACTTACAGGTTGCAGTCGTGTCATTTGGACTCGGGATGGTCACCATGCATGGAAGGAAAACCGAGAAACCTCTAACTGTTAGCAATTCGTGGCTATTTTTCCTTGTATTTTCTTTTTTTTTCCTGTCAGCCATGAGGCCTAGGCTCCCAGGATGGGCTGTGGGTCCAAAGGCTGCACAAACCCAGCCTAAGCTGATGGAAGCTAAGGCAGAGTTGCCACGACCTAAGTTCAAATCCCGTGCTTGGCAAAATACATACATACATACATACATACATACATACATACATACATACATACATACATACATAGAAAATAAAATAAAATGAATTTTAAAAATTTAAAAATACTAATGGTGCTCTCTGGCTTGGATTTCATGCTCGTTTTTTTCTGCTTGGCCTGGGATTTGCACTTGGAGTATGGGAAAATCTAATGCACTCTGGGGGATGGAGAAACTCACCCTCTTTGAATACAAGCAATTCAGGCCTGTTCCCTAGACCTGAATTCAATCCCAACCCTGTTAATTAATATTCATCCACATTTGAAATGATTAATATCTACATATTTATGTTTACTGCATATTGCTTTGAGTGTGTTTATTTTTTGTATTATTAATTCATTATATTTGTTGACTATTAATACACTTATAACATGTATTAAATTTATTACATCTTATGAAAATTATACAGATTTGCATATGTATTATATATCTTACTTCAGACCCAGGTCATTCACAGAAATTTTATAGTAAATGATCCCATGCCAAAAAAAACACAAAGAATACACTTACCAAAGTCTAAATTATCCCTAGGCACCCCAGTGGCTCACATATTTAATCCTAGCTACTCAGGAGGCTGAGAACTGGAAGATGAAATTTCAAAGCCAATGAAGGCAGAAAAGCCTGAGAGACATCATCTCCAATTAAGTGCCAAAATGCCAGGCTAAGGTATAGCTGAAGTGGTAGAAAATCAGCTATGAACAACGAAGCCAAGGAAGAGCAAGCTGTGTTCAAATGTGAGGAGAGGGGGTTGGGAGAACACAGAACAAAACAATACACAAATCCCACCTAATTTATGGTACCAACCAAACTGAAAAGAAAAATGAATCTTTTTCATTTGTATAAATTTACATGAGCACATATGCTCTTAGGTACACTTCAAAGCTATGTTTTTAATAATATATATACATATACAATTTAATAATGAATATATATATATATATATATAATTTTAAATAAACTAAGAAACCAGCCAATGAATAAATACTTCTGAATTAGTGCCTTAACCATGGCACTGTAAATTATTATTTTTTTTTTTTGGGTCCGGTTGTGGGGCCTGAACTCTGGGCCTGGGCACTGTCCCTCAGCTCTTCAGCTCAAGGTTAGCACTCTACCACTTGAGCCACAGCGCCACTTCCGGCTTTTTCCTTTTTGCTTATGTGGTGCTGAGGAATCGAACCCAGGGCCTCATGCATGCAAGGCAAGCGCTCTACCACTGAGCCACCTTCCCAGCCCCGGCACTGTAAATTATTTATACTAAAAGTGTTTTCCAAGTTTCTTTTCTCAGAATCCATCTTTAAGAAGTTTTTTCATGTGCCTGGCACCAGTGACTCATGCCTATAATCCTAACTACTCAGGAGGCTGTGATCTGAGTTTGGCGGTTCAAAGTCAGCCCAAGCACAAAAGTCTGTGAGACTCTTATCTCCAATAAACCACTAGAAAACCGATGTGGTACTGTGACTCAAGCAGTAGATCGCTTGCCTTGAGCTGAAGAGCACAGGGATAACCCCTGAGTTCAAACCACAGGACCCCCCAAGAAATGTTTGTTCCTGTAGATCATAAAATTCTAACATTCTGAGCTTTAGGAAACTTTTCTGCCAGGTTCTTATGCTCTTTAGCAAAGTACTCCACTACTGAGATACATCACAGTCCCATTGTTTTCGTTTTTCATTTTACAATCCAGTTTATTCCCAAAATGCTTAGAAGTACCTACTGTCCTCACAGAAGTGAGGTTTATTCAGAAATCCTACCTTTTGTGCTATGAGGACTCCCCTAGTGTATTTCATGGTAGGCACTGAGGAAAACTCATACGACACAAATGCAGAGTTTATAATTGTAGAAAAAACTCTAAATAGAAATAAATTCAACTGTCCTGATCTTCTAGGGAGAAATGTCCTTATTTTCATTCTCACTCTTCAGGGCAGATGGTCAAAATAGAAACACCAATGTGCTATGCTGAAATGTAAAAGTTTAGACCCATTTTTTTGAAAAATTCTCATATGATAAAATCAATACGTATCAAATAAAGGTGAAGTGAACTTAAAAAATATTAAAAATGCTAATGAAGCTCCCTGGCTTGGAATGTGTGCCATATTTTGTCTGCAAGTCCTGGAATTTGAACCCGGGGTCTGGGTAACTCTATTGCACTGTCAGGGAAGGGGAAGCTCGCCCTGCTTGAAGAACAGTAAGTCATGCCTATTCCCTAGGCCTGAATTCAAGCCCCAGACCTGGAAAAACATACTCCTTATATACATTTTAAAGATAGGATTGAACTTCCATACAGATGTTCAGTCTATATTATGTTTGGTGTGGTTATACATTATATATTTTATTTTTTCATTTATTTACCGTTTATTTTACTGACACTTATGTATCCTAACTATGTATTACATTGTTTACATGCTATCATATACCATCTAGATTTGTAGATGTGTTCTCCATCATGCCTGACACGCAGAACTCTTCCAGAAAAGGAAAACAGGTGTCGCATTTGGCTTCTTACTCCAAGATTAAATTTTTGGCAGTGCTGGGATCTGAACTCAGGGTCTAGCAGGTCCAATTCATGAATGGGTGAGTGTGAGCACAACAGCCTCTAGCCAATGAAGCTGTGAGGTGGTTCCTAGGTGCTGAGATAGTGATCCAGGATTGGCCAAAACAGCGATACAAGGATAGGCAGACAGTAGTATACAAATAAATATATATTGGTAAAGGGGCTGGGAAGGTGGCTCAGTGGTAGAGTGCTTGCCTTGCACGCATGAGGCCCTGAGTTCGATTCCTCAGCACCACATAAGCAGAAAAAGCTGGAAGTGGTGCTGTGGCTCAAGTGGTAGAGCACTAGCCTTGAGCTGAAGAGCTGAGGGACAGTGCCCAGGCCCAGAGTTCAGGCACCATGACTGGCAAAAAAAAAAAAAAAAAAAAAAAAATATATATATATATATATATATATATAGGTAAAAAGCACCATAGCCTCCTATCTATGATTGAATGACATATACTACATTCTTCCCAACTCTTAGGTATTTATTATAACACAATTAAAGGAATGCTATTCTTTTCATGCTTAATAAAGCATGAAATTAAGATCAATCAGTGTCCTAGGATTATTGCATCCAATTTTAGGCTTGACCAATGCACAAACTTCTCTTTCAATTGATATTCCTATGCATAGGAATGAGCGTCTTGTGATCTCCTGCCATTGGTAGTTCTCAAGACCTGGATTTGAACCCAGGGCCTATGTTGACAGGTTGGCCTATGGCTTCCCTGCTAATCCGCCAGCCCTCAGGAATGGCAAGTCAGGTGTACTTTGCACCCATGGCATTCAGACCCAGGATGGTCACCGTGCAAAGATTAAAAAAAAATTAAACCCCCATCCATCTGCAGCTTGCCACTTTTTGTGCTATCCCACTTTTTTTTTTTTCTTTCCGCAAGCCCTCTGGGCCTAGGATTCCAGGATTGGGTATGGGTCCCGAGGCTGCACCTAGCCTAGGGTGATCAAAGCTGAGGCAGAGTTGCCACGACCTGAGTTCAAGCCCTAAAAAAGCCACAAAAAAGAAAAAAAGAAAAAAATGATTATTTAACTAAATTAAAAAAAAATAGTGCTCTCTGGTTTTGAATTTCTGCCAGTTTTCTTTCCTAGACTGGGATTTGAACTCAGGAACTTGTAGCAATGTGAGGGAAAGTGCAGATTTGTTACTATTTGAGTTCAAACACCTTGCCAAGCCAAAACTAAAAAATAAGTCACTGAGCTTGGTAAGGGGAGTAGTTGTGGAGATGGGAGGTAAAGGATGGTAGGGGGAAAACAAAGGAGAAGGTAACAATGCTCAATAGGAAATATACTCATGACCTTGCTCATGTAACTGTGACCATTCTGTACAACATTTTTACAATAAAAAACATACAAAAAAGAAACCATGTAGTATTTCGAGAAGCACTTTGGGGGTAAGGGTAGGATGTCTGAATAGATGTACAAAATTCTAAACTGCTTTTTATTTAATGTTCAGTATGGAATTCAATAAACATAACTGCTTCCATTAAAAGATTAAGTCACTGTCCTGGAACTGGGGCCAGTATTTCTACCATTGTTGGGATTTGATCTCACCGTCCAGGTAACTCTTTTGTACCATGAGTAAAGGAAAAATTTACTGTCCTTGAGGAAAAGAAATTCAGGCTAGAGTTCCCATGGAGTGAATGAAGGCCCTGCAATGGAAAAAATATTTCTATACATGTGTAATAGATGATATATATGTACATATGTATGTTTATTACATGTTATGATTTTCATTATTGATTTTGTATTTATTTTATTTTTTATTTCATTGATTTTTATTGTTTATTTTATTTATATTATTCCTATTTACATTTTGCACATCTATTATAAAATTATACACAATAATTTAGGACATTGACTCATTTATCATTAAAACTTTTTGTGTTGAAACATGATACATAATTAAATGGAGGCATTTGTCACAGTCTTCTCACGTTTAGAGTCTCTCCCAAGAATGAGCTTTGTCTTATTTATCTTTGGACACCTTCCTATAGGGGTGTTTTTAGATGATTTATACTGAGAAGGCTTTCTTGAGGACAGGAAACTTGTGGGATAAAATTGTAAGGGGGAAGCTAGAAATGTGGCTTAGTGCTAAAGAGCTCATTCAACATGCATGCATACCAGGGTTTGAATCCTCAATGCCACATATTCAAAAAATAACAGACGCAGTGGAGTGGCTCAAGTGGTAGAGTGCTAGCCTTGAGAAAAACAATCCCCAGGACTGTCAAAAATAATAGGCCAGATGCTGGTGGCTCACACCTGGAAAACTACCTTCTCATGAGGCTGAGATTTGAAGACCACAGTTCAAAGACAGCCTAGGCAAGAAAAGCCTGTTAGACTCTTATCTCCAATGAACCACTAAAAAATCCCATGTAGAGCTGTGGCTCAAGTGGTAGAGGGTTAGACATGACTGAATTGCTCAGAAACAGTGCCCAGGGTTGATACAAGACACACAACTGGAAAAAATTGAGGGTTAATCAAAGTACTTTTCCTATTTGCTAATTATGAGAATATTCTCTGGAAAATCAACACTAATATACACCAGAATTGGAGTCAGACCTCCAGACTTAAGTGTAGCAGATCCACATGCCCAGCCTCACTGGCTCTAGCATTGTAACCTTGTGTCCACAGGGTTCTGAAAGGTCCAATGTTGAAAGGCTTAATATGCTCCCCAAACACTTTTGTGATAAGCAGTTGTCTTGTATTGTTAATGTCATTACTCATCTGAACCTAGCAGAGCACCAGTAGCTCTTGCCCATCACCCTAGCTCAGGAGGCTGAGGTCTCAGGATCACACTGAAGCCAGCCAGGGCAGAAAATTCTATGACACTCTGACTTCCACTTCTGCAAAGTCAGATGTTCAAGAGCTTCTTGTTTTTACCTTGGTGATGAGAAGTTACTCTAAATGTTCTTAGTGTTCTTGACCCATTGCCCCATTCTGGGTTCAAATGAAGTTCTCAGGATCCAAGTCCTGGCACAGTCAGCAGGAAGAACTCCAGTATAACACTATATTTGAAGGACAGAAAACAATTTCAAAAGCCAGAAAAAGGAGGCAGAATATACACACTCAACAGGGAAGTGAGCTGCAACACCACTTCATTCATTCCAGGGACAGCCAGCAATGGGGGAAACCTGAAATCTTTGTTACAGTTACACCAGGATCAGGCTTTTCTCAGCTTCCTCAAACAATGATTAACCTTCCTCACTCAGGTGAAGAGAGCTTCAGGCTATCTTTAGGTTACCCCAATAGAGAGCCAGTTTAGGGAGGGAGAGGGGAGGAACAGAGTAGAAAAGCCCTGCTCTCTGGTCTTAGGGAGTGGGTGTTTTACTCTACATCTATCAGATTTGAAGGACCTTCTTCTACCTCTGACAGTCTTTTCTCCTTCCATCATTCTCCACATCATTAATGCTAATCCCCAGTCCAAGGTGAGGCAGGGTAATTTCTCTTTTGTCCCCAAGCAGCTGAGTTAGAACCTGGCTCTGCCCTCTTGGCTCTGCGGCATTGGGCTGCCTGAGAAGTGGTAAAGAGACATTTTTCCTGCTTTGTGGTTGTGTGAAGGTGATGCTGGTGTCCTGGCACACTGCAGAAGCTTCATGACTGGGAATAGTTCCCTTCTTTCCTCCTGAAGTCAAGACCAGATTCATCTATCATTTATCTATCTATCTATCTATCTATCTATCTATCTATCTATCTAT
Source organism: Dipodomys merriami (assembly GCF_024711535.1). Lineage (NCBI taxonomy): Eukaryota > Metazoa > Chordata > Mammalia > Rodentia > Heteromyidae > Dipodomys > Dipodomys merriami. The sequence continues at coordinate 1,743 of NW_027202740.1, read as the reverse complement.
CTATCTATCTATCTATCTATCTATCTATCTATCTATCTATCTATCTATCTATCTATCATCTATTGACCTCTCTTTCTCTCTCTCTTTCTCTCTTTCTTTCTCTCTTTCTTTCTCTCTTTCTCTCTTTCTTTCTCTCTTTCTTTCTCTCTTTCTCTCTCTCTTTCTCTTTCTTTCTTTCTTTCTTTCTTTCTTTCTTTCTTTCTTTCTTTCTTTCTTTCTTTCTTTCTTTCTTTCTTTCTTTCTTTCTTTCTATGTATCTATCTATGTACCAACTTACCTACCTGCCTACCTACCTACCTAACTAACTACCTAACTACCTAACTACCTACTTAGTTATCTCTTTGACATTTCTTGGGCTGAACTCAAGGCCTGGGCATTGTCTCTAGCACTCTGCTACTTGAGCCACAGCACCAATTCTGGATTTTTCTGTGTATGTGTTACTGAGGAATCGAACCCAGGGCCTCTTGAATGCTAGGCAAGCACTCTCCCACTAATCCACATTCCCAGCCCCCTCATCTTTTTTTCTTAATGGTAGTTTTTACATATATATGCTACCATTTTGTGTCCCCAAGTATAATTTTCTGAATACCGCTTATTTCTATGAACTCTGATCTTTTCCCCTGCCTGATTTGTGACTGCTCCTGCATTGGCCTCATAATAAAATGTAAATAAAGGCTGCTGAGAGCTTCAGTGTGCATCATATAAGGAAACAGGCTTAGAATCCTGGAAGAGAAAATCAATGGGGCTGAAATGAAGAAAATGATGCAGTATGTACAATGAGCATATCTAAAACATAAATCTGTAAATAAAAGCAGAAGTTTTGCATACAGCCTCTTTGTACTTAGGGAAGTAATATACACACGTAAGTAAGTAGGACACTGATACATAAACTTGGCCTTCTCTTTTTGAATTTCTTTTGTGGCCATCCTATGGCTTAAACTGAGGAAGTGATGCATTCCTCAGCTGTTTTTCACAAGGCAGAGGTTCTACCACTGGCACAGCTCCACTTCCAGCCATCTGGTTCTTCAATGGACATAAGCACCTCTCAGGCTTTCCTGCCTGGTCTGGCCTGTATCGCCTGCTTGGCTTTCTCTCTCAAAGCTGGAGCTCCACCCTCTAGGCCACTGCTCCACTTCTGGTTTTCTGGTGGTTTATTGGAGACAATAAACCTTTCCTGCTAGGGCTGGCTTTGAATGGAGATCTTCTGAGGAGGCTTCAAGTGTATTTCCTCAGGGATTCATCTAGGAGCCGCTCCACCCAAACCTTTAGTCTAAATCTCGAGAGGTACTAGTGAAAAACGGAAACAGGAACATGCTTCTAGTGTGTCCTAGATACTTAAGGTTGGAGATACAAAACAATCATAATTATTAAATCATTTTATAGGCAAAAGGAGCAATGCAGATAGTATAAGGATCGCTCCAGCTTTCAGTCCTCATATCCTGAGACAGTAAATTCACTGCAGCTCAATGCTAAGTGAAAGAACTGGCATGTCCGGTGGATATTTGCTCCTAAATCCTGTTACACTCATTTCTCACTTTTGGCTTCAACCCTGTGACCAGAGAGTAAGATGAAGAGAGAAAATACTCTCAGAGAAAGCAGGTATAAAGAACGTTGGGTAGTTTACTTATAAGTCTCAACCATAGGAATGACCTTATTAAGAAGTAAGTCCAGATTATAAAACAAAGAAGAAAAAAAAGGTGAAAGTGCCTGCTGACTATAATCCCAGCTACTCAGGAGGCTGAG